>NC_133178.1:2640000-2940000 GCF_049306965.1 Danio rerio
TCATAAATATAGAGTTGATTTGATAATGTGAAGTTTAGATTAGACATAATGAAACAAAAACATCTGTACGCCTCATTTACCACATTGATTCATAGTTTATTTAAAACACAAGTTAAATCAAATGAACCAAACTAAACTTCAGTCATTGTATGTTACATTACACTGAAGTGCACTTGAAACGGAAGTTGCTGCAGACTTCAATTTCAGTATGATGATGTTTTTCTAACTGAAGCTGAATATTGAGTAGGGGGCGGGGTTTAATTTCAGTGTGATGATGTATTTCTAACTGAAGCTGAATATTGAGTAGGGGGCGGAGTTTAATTTCAGTGTGATGATGTATTTCTAACTGAACTGAATATTGAGTAGGGGCGGGGCTTAATTTCAGTATGATGATGTAATTTAAACTGAAGCTGAATATTGACTAGGGGGCGGGGTTTAATTTCAGTGTGAAGATGTATTTCTAACTAAACTGAATGTTGAGTAGGGGGCGGGGTTTAATTTCAGTATGATGATGTATTTCTAACTGATGCTAAATATTGAGTAGAGGGCGGGGTTTAATTTTAGTGTGATGATGTATTTCTAACTGAACTGAATATTGAGGAGGGGGTGGGGTTTAATTTCAGTATGATGATGTATTTCTAACTGAAACTGAGTATTGAGTAGGGGGCGGGGTTTAATTTCAGTATGATGTATTTCTAACTGAACTGAATATTGAGTAGGGGGCGGGGTTTAATTTTCAGTATGATGATGTATTTCTAACTGAAGCTGAATCTTGATAAGGAGGCGGGGTTTAATTTCAGTATGATGATGTATTTCTAACTGAAGATGAATATTTATTAGAGGGCGGGGTTTAATTTCAGTATGATTATGTATTTCTAACTGAAACTAAATATTAAGTAGGGGCGGGGTTTAATGATGTGCTCCGCCTCTCGTCTTTCGCTTGCATCATACTGAGGGGCGTGGCTAAGAATAATTCACCCAATCTTTCAAACTAATGTCATCAGAGGGAAATGGATGGGCTTACCAATGATTATCAAAACAAGTGTTTTTTGTTCAGAGGGTTAACCTGCGTGGATTAATAAACAATGTTTATCAGCCAAATAAAGGTAATTTTTGTACCATGTGCAGGTATAGTGTATCCAAAGTCATATTGAAGAGAGAGAAACATAACAAGTTACTTTTTTAAAATCTCCTTACGCTAAAATCGGATCCAAATCCCAGTGATTTAGTCATTCATTTTAACATGTCTCCGTAGTAGCGCATATAAACATGTCCACAGAACAGGATCTGCTATGAAACTGGGATTAAAAAAGATCTGTTCGACTCTGTGATCAGCTGCAGCTCAAGAATCAGTTGTACAAGTTTTTACAAGATGTTAAATGTGGCTTATTTTGTACAGTAGCGTACTGGATTTAAAAGTGTATTAACTTGTATCCTGTCATATTTACCGAGACGTGCGAAAACAGTGCAAAATTAAATGCGTGTGCATACTGCGAACTTTGCAACGGCATTTGTGTGCGACAATGAACTGAATTTCTGCTGCATTGCTGTCTCTGTCACCGACTGCTGTTTATCTGACGCAGAACGAGAAACAGTTGTAGGAGTGGTGGACGGGAACAGAACCAGCTCATTTGCATTTAAAGGCACACGAAAAAACAGCTACAGTATACCTTAACTCCAGAATTACCATATTCAGTGGGGTTTAATAAATTATCTGATGAGCTGAAACTGAATATTAAGTAGGGGGTGGGGTTTATTTAATTTATTCATTTTTCTTTGGCTTAGTCATTTATCAGTGGTCACCACAGCGGAATGAACTGCCAACTATTTTGACATAGGTTTTATGCAGCTGATGCCCTTCACAGCCCAGTACTGGGAAACACCCATACAAACTCTAATTTACACACACACTCATACACTATGGCTAATTTAGTTCATCAATTTCCCTATAGCACATGTGTTTGGACTGTGGGGGAAACCAGAGCACCCTGGAGGAAACCCACACCAACGTGGGGAGAACATGCAAACTCCACACAGAAATCTGGCACCTGAATCAGCAACCTTCTTACTGTGAGACAACAGTGCATCTTAAAAAGAGGTAAAATAGGAGCCCTTAAAGTTAAATTGACAGAACGGGTTTGCATCCCTTCTTGAAAATTCAGTGCACATTACTTCCTTTAAACTTTGTACTAACACAGTCATTGTGCAAACTTTCTTTCTTGAACAGTGAATATCTGAAATGGCACTTGGAAATGGACAAACTGGTTTAAGATATTTAAAGACTACTTGCTGTTCCAGTGTCGCTCCACCCAAACATACATAAAGGTTGCTGAGACTGAGGGTTTCAGTTCAGTTCAGTTCACATGGACACAGGTTTGCTCCACAGCAGCATCAGACCTCAGGTAAAGCCAGTTCTCTCGGGCTCCAGTCCCACTTTATGTTATTGCCTTATATCAGACTTGGAGGCCACAGTTCTTATGAACATTAGCTCCAATTAGTGTTGCATTCGTTAATGAAAACTATGACTAAATATCTTCGTCAACGAACCTTTATCACATGATAAAACGAGATGGATGCGATGAAAATGCTGGTCATGTGACGATGACTATAGCTAAATTTATAATGCAATATTGTTGATGAATAAAAACAAGACTAGAACTATGCTAACATCTCTTCATTTCGTTGACTTTGACAAGACGGATGTAATATTATTTTGTTTAGTTATTATTATGTTGCAGTAAGGTTGCGCTGTAAAATCAATGACTGTATTTCTTTTTCTGCCATTGTTATGGGATGCTGCTTTAATTTATAATTATTTCCTTCAAATGTATGTGTGTGTTCTTTTAATATGTTTGGTTGGTCAAATAAATGCTAATTCAAATCACAGCATCATCTGTCTTGCCTGGGATATATGCGTTATTAAGTTTAAGATAACAATAACATGCTAATTAATTCAATTCATCTTTATTTGTATAGCGCTTTTACAATGTAGATTGTGTCAAAGCAGCTTCACATAGAAGTTCTAGTAGATTGAAATTGAAATATGATCACTTTGTTTGAAATGGGTTTGTCTAAAAGAACATTTTGGTTTTGTTTTTACTGCTATGTACTTATATTGACTGGGTTAAATAGAATTGCATTACAAAAAACAACCTAAAATACAATTTTCATTGACTTAAACTAGACTAAAATGTCAGTTTTTGTTGACTAAAAATAGGATGATTCTAATTAAAATAAGAATAAAATAGACAAAAACCTGACTAGACTGACTTTGACTAAAACTACATGACTAAACCTTTTAAAACTAAAGCGTCAGCTTCACACAAAGACTAGACTAAAACTAAAACTGAAACAGGCTGCCAGAAAGAAGAATAGCTCCAACCAAGGTTAGTTTAGTAAACAAAAACAAAAACTAAACCTATAGGTGAAGTAGCTTTTTTGCAAACGTAAATAAAATAATAATAAAAAAATCACAATAAACGAAACAAACAAGTGACTGAAAAACTGAAATAAATAATTATCAGAAATAAATAATTGTTTTTAGGGTTAAACTCATTCTGTGGTGTAAAATCTGACCTGCTGTTAAACACCTGGGGCCTCATGGATCAACTCTGCGTGCACCAGATTTCACACTCACGTTTGGATTTACTAACGATAAAATGAACGTCAGAATGTGCGTTGGTCCATGCCAACTTCATGTCTGGCGTACGTGTGTTTCTTGTGTGTGTGTTTATTTTATTTCCATTGGCGACTCCTAGAGACAATTATGTTAAATTGAACATTACAAAGTACTGCAACAACACACGTGAAAAGCATTGCTATTCGTTTAAAATTGATACAAATAAATTAATTGACAACATTTTTACCAATTATGTGATTTAGAGCACAAAAGCATTTGTAAATGTGTACAACCCTTAGTCTATGAAAATTGCAGTGTTGGCCTTATTAGAGGACATTGTCAATGGTCGAATCTGAGGTCTCCAAGGTGGCAGGGTGCGCGGTGTGTGACTTCTTAGTGAGTGATGTATTTAAAGATATTACTCCAGCTGAAGTTTTTAGTTTTATTTTATTGAGCGTAATTATTTAACTGCATATCAGGAGACCGTGCTTATCCATTAAAGACATGGCTGTTAAACCCTCTCAACAACCCACAAACTGACCAAGAGCGCAGAGACAATGATGGCCATTCTCGCACGTGGTCAGTTGTAGAGCGGGTGATTGGGCAGCTGAAATGCCGGCGGCGCTGCCTTGATAAGAGCGGAGGGGTGCTGCTATACTGCCCTAACAAAGTGTTCCTCTAATACATCTGTGTCTCTCACAGACACGGATACTACTCCAGACAGTAAAGTGTCGCCCATAATTGAGGCAGCTCTCTCCTCAAAGGGTGTTAGTTCAGCATCCCCTGCTCCCGGCCTGTTCGCTCCACACTTTGGCGCTGCGCCGCTGTTCTCCTCTTAACCTGCACCTTTACATCCGACCATTTTTTTTTTAAATTCACTCACAATGTGATATTCAGACCCCACTGTGTTAACCGCATCAGCTAAACTCTCCCACTCTAATGTTTTTCTTTTGTCATAAATTCTGGAGGACAACTACTTCCGACAGGAGCACCTCACATTCACATTCTGTGAAGTTTCTCTTCTTGCTTGCTTTTGCCATTGCTTTTTCCCTCGGGACACCAACAACAGGTGATACATCATTATCATGCCCCCACAAGAGCAAGCTCTTAATTGTACAACGAGGCGCGAATGTTCAGATTTTTAAATACAAGCAATTCGTGCGAAACACGCGTTAAGTGGATCAAACGCACAAAACGATCAATTCGCGCTGCGTCATACGTGCGTATCGTGCCGCAGGATGTCTATTCGTGTTTATGCATTGACTTAACATGTAAATCACTCACGCTTGATGCGCCTTCCGCGTCTGGTGTAAGCGCAGCATCAGTCTTCGTACATGAGGGCCCTGTTGATTGAGTTTTATAGACAATCACATCAGCCAAGAGCATTAGCATAAACAAAAACATTTTCTACATAAAGCTAACACATCTAACTTTTCATTTCCTTCAGCTTAGTCCCTTTATTCATCAGGGGTTGCAACAGCGGAATGAACTGCCAATTTATCCAGCATATGTTTTTACACAGTGGATGCCCTTCCAGTTGCATCCCATTACTGGGAAACACCCATACACACTCATTCACACACACTCATACATTCATTTCCTTGTCGGCTTAGTCCCTTTATTAATCTGGGGTCGCTAAAGTGGAATGAACCGCCAACTTATCCAGCAAGTTTTTACGCAGCGGATGCCCTTCTAGCCGCAACCCATCTCTGGGAAACATCCACAAACACTCATTCACACACACACTCATACACAACGGCCAATTTAGTTAATCATTTCCCCAATAGGGGCGACGCAGTGGCGCAGTAGGTAGTGCTTTTGCCTCACAGCAAAAAGGTCGCTGGTTCGAGCCTCGGCTCAGTTGGCGTTTCTGTGTGGAGTTTGCATGCTCTTCCTGCGTGTGCATGGGTTTCCTCCGGGTGCTCCGGTTTCCCCCACAGTCCAAACACATGCGGTACAGGTGAATTGGGTAGGCTAAATTGTCCGTAGTGTATGAGTGTGTGAATTTGTGTGTGGATGTTTCCCCGGAGATGGGTTGCGGCTGGAATGGCATCCGCTGCGTAAAAACTTGCTGCATAAGTTGGCGGTTCATTCCGCTGTGGCGACCCAGGATTAATAAAGGGAATAAGCCAAAAAGAAAATGAAAATGAAATGATGAAAATTCCCCAATAGCGCATGTGTTTAAATTGTGGGGGAAACTGGAGCACCAGGAGGAAACTCACGCCAACACGGGGAGAACATGCAAACTCCACATAGAAATGCCAACTGACCCAGCCAGGACTTGAACCAGCAACCTTCTTGCTGTGAGGTCACAGCGCTAACCACTGAGCCACCTTGCTGCCTGGTAATGAATATGTAAACGGCAAAATTGGTGTGTTTGGTCTTGGCGGTATATATCTGCTATGCTGTTTTGATTATTATGGCAGAGGAAGTATTGAGACCTTCTACTGCCAGGATGTTCACAAACATGCTGTCTGAAAATATAATGTGCTGCTAGTGCCAATATTATATATATATATATATATATATATATATATATATATATATATATATATATATATATATATATATATATATATATATATATATAAACACAGGGGGAGCTGGGGTGGAGGAGGGTCTTCATAAAAGCACTGCAGTTTAACAGAGTAGAATGACACGGAGCATTTAAACTGATAAGGAGCAAGCTCATTGGCTGTTGAGGTGAAGGCAACCAATCTCCTGTGCCATGAAAATAATATTGCAGAAGTAGATTAGTTGACCTATCAGTCGGCACTCACATAGATTTTAATAACTGACAAATTGATCAAACTCATTGATACCCAAAGAGTAAAATCATACACCTCACTACTGAGGTCATTTCAATTGTATTTACATCAAGATAGGGGGAAAAAGGACAACCTAAACTTCCAACCTTAAATTTAAAGAATTAAAAGTTAACAACGTGCAAACGTGCCCAACAAACAAACAAATAACAAACACCCCGTCTATTTACACTGTCTGCAGGTCACAATGAGGTTTCTGATCCTGCTGTGTGTGTCACTGCTGGCGATCAGTGGTGAGTGATTTATAATCCATTTACCAAGTGCATCAGAATCAATAATACAACATCAATATAACCACACAAATATCTCTGTTTGTTTGCCATTATATTGTCAGAAGCTGCACCAACCAGCATTGATCCATGCTACAATTACACCATTCTTGATGAATACTGGAGAGACATACGACAAAGCCAATATCAGTCCTATGGACATAATGACAGTCTTGTTGAATGGAGCGGCTGGTATCGGCTGTATCTGAATGGACAAAGTGTGCAGATGTCTGAGTGGTGTGTGAGTTATATTGGTTGTGGCGGTGACGTCGGATTGAATCTCAACGGTTCTCATCCAAGACTTGAGGATGGAGTGGTGACGCGTGAGGTTTTTGGAAGTTATATGAACTCTTACCAGTGTGGAGGCTACAGGTCTGCATCCATCCAGGTCAAAGCCTGTCCTGGAGATTATTACGTCTACAAGCTTGTCAAGCCAGATCTGTCGATTTACAAGCCGTCATACTGTGCAGGTAATCTATTTATTAAGTGCAATAAAACAGTTTCTGTGCTGTACATACCTAGGGCTATAAATCATCAAAAATAGAACCAACATTACACAAAAACATTGAATGCATACAGCGGAAACAAAGATAAGGACAATAAGATCAATTTCATCTCAATTGAAACTTTTTCTAAAAAATTTAGTTTGAGTTTGAAACTTTGAACAAGGATTCATTATGCTGCGTTCACACCAGATGTGGAACGCGCGGATAAATCGCGCTATTCGCACATAAATAGCCGCGTGAACATTTGAGTTTACTCGCTTCATTTGTACATCAAATTCACTTCAGAACAGACGCGGATTCGCGTGATGGGCCGGGCTTCTGTCTGCCCGGTGACTCTAGCTTCATTGCTAAATAGCTAACATGGATTTTATGAAGAAAATAACAGTGTTTATGTGTTTTATGAAGACTGAAAAACAGCGTTGATACGTTTAGGGTCGTGTCTGAGTCCACTACATCCTTTCAGAGGTGCAGCAGCTCTGTGAGCTCATAAACTCCTCCAGAAACTGAACCTGGCTGACGGAGGCTTTCAGCGGTGCTTCTGACTGAGTCTAGCCTAGTTTGATGAACTGTTGTCGGTGTCGGCTGGAGGATTTCCCCTGGGACACCCACAACAGGCGATACGTCACAATCACATCCCAACAAGAGCAAGCTCCTGATTGGTTAACGTGGCGCGAATGTCCGCTGAAGTTCAGACTATTGAACTCAAGCAATTTGCGCGAAACGCGTGTCAAACGCACAAAACGCTCAATTCGCACCGTGCCATTCGCGCGTATCATGCCGAAGGATGTCTATTCGCGCGTTTGCATTGACTTAACATGTAAATCACTCGCGCTCGATGCTTGTTCGGCATCTGGTGTGAACGCAGCATTATAGATTGTTCTAATTCAACAATCCCCAACAGGGGGGTCCCGGCCCACAAGGGGGCCTCAGCGAGCTCTGTGGGGCGGGGGGGGGGGGGGGGGTGGGGGGTCGTGTCATATTTTTTTTTACATTACATATAGCAGTGGACAATTAGGAGAACGATCATGATGCTTAGTTCATGTTATCTCCTGGCTGACCTGAAAATTGACAAATTTGTAATTCGTTCTTCACAAAAAAAGTCTCACTGATTCACCTTCATCAGCTAATTTTAATGACCCAAGCATACTGGACCCAGGTGAGGAAGCTCTAAACATTTTGGGGCACAGCGCTAGCATTACTGGAAACATGAAATGCCAAAAAAAGTTGCCTGAACTATGGTTTGTAGTCTATTTTCTTAAAGCAGAGTCCCTGACCCAGGCAAAGTGCATTATCTGCACCAAAGTTCTAGCTAACGAATGCGTGAGGCCGTTTAAATTAATAAGACATTTGCAGATGACTCATCCCCAATACTGCAAGGTGTACCCAAAACAAACGGTCTACTGATGTTTAGCATTTATAATTTACATTAGGCTATTATTTGCGCATAAACATATAGATGGAAGTTTATTCATAAACTAATTTCCAGAGGATCATGTGATTAAGATTGAATATGGCTGGTTCTGCATTAGCATGCATGATCCTTAGTTCCTAAGCTGAAACTACCAAAAGACTACTGCGCCACGCCTTGCGCCACACTGCGCCGGGTGTATGATAGGGCCCTAGAGGTGTGAAAACACCCTGCTGAAACAGGGGGGTTTCATGTCCCTTTAAACATCTGCCAGATATTTTTAACAGCAATAAGATTAGAAAGATAAGGCAGTGCCTGACCATTCAATACCTTAAAAGCAAAGTTAACTTGTAAACTCTGATCTAAAACATATCGCCAAGAGGTTAAGGAAGCACATTATGGGTGTAATGTGTTCAAATTTACGGGTGCCAGTAAGAAGCCTAGCAGCTGCATTTTGGACAACTAGTAGGTGATTTATATAGGATTGGCCAATACCTATATAAATGGAGTTACAATAGTCTAAGAGTGATGATATAAATCGGCACAAGTTAAAAAGCCTTTCACTTTGGCTAATAATCTCAACTGAAAAAATAACAAGATTTAACTACTGCATTGACCTGTTAGTCAAACAGAAGGGCAGAATCAAAGATGAAACCTAGATTTCTTACAGATAAATTAATGTTATCAGACAGATTGTCCAGCACTAGTGGTACGCGAGCTTACTTCAAGTGGTACTCGGAGCAATCACAGAGTAATGAATTTGATTCGTACAATAACACCAATGTGATCAGCATTGGCTGTTCTCTAAAGCCTACGATTAAGGCGCTGTGTGTAAAAAGTTTACTTTAGTGCATCAGCTGCTAAAAATCAATTTAATTGGCGCAGAACTAGAGAAAGAGGTGCGTGGTGCTTGCAGAGCAGATACTTGCTAAAGCAGTGGTCACAAACCCTCGGGCCACAGACCAGCACCAGTCTATAGATTAATTGGTATCGATCGCACAAAAAAATCATTAATTGTTTCCGTTTTATTTATAATTTAAGTCTGAATTTTTGTGTATTTTAAAAAATCTTTTATTTTCAAAAATGACCGCATTCTCTTGTTACATCTTGGTCACTTGAGTGCCAAAATTCAACCCACAGGCTAGCAAAATCAGTACTGCAGCACAACGCAGTACTGTATATTCCAGGTGTCCGTAGTCGAAAACACCCTAACTTTTCAGAATGGCGCACTGCGAGTCACATGACAAGAACCAACTGATCAGCTTCATATTTTGTATGGAATATAATTTCATGAAATGAGTATGACTCTGCCTCCTTTTCGAACTGAGCAGTGCTGTAGCTGCTTAATTTGGCCAACTACGCTACTCTATTTCAATACCGATGATTCTGGTGGTACTTGGAGAGACAATTTTTTTCTGAGCTGGTACTTGGTGAAATTATGAGTTCACAGTTAAAAAGTGTTTATAACTGGTTTTTAGACAACAAACTTTCTTTACACATGGGTAAAACAGAGGCTATTTTATTTGCTTCAAGAGTGAAATGAAAAAAAGATGATAATTTTGTAGTTAAGATTAATGATTGGAAAATTCAGTCAAAAATGTTGTAAATTATTTGGGTTGTTTAATAGATAATAAATTATCAGGAGATGCTATGGCGAAAAAAGTTTTTACGAAGATTTGTGGAAAAATTAGGGTTTTAGCAAGGCAATCTGATCTGTTGGATGTTCATTCTTTCCAATTGTTGGCAGGAGCTTTAATTCAACCCCATTTTGATTATGCCACGTCATTTTGGTACAGTAGCTGCTCACAGAATTTGAAGGAGAAATTGCAAAAGGCACAAAATAAATCTTTTAATAAATCTTTTTATCTTTTAATAAATTAGGTATGTTAACTGTTAGTAAAAGAGTGTGTTTTTTTTTAAACTGGGAATGGTACGTAAAATGTTTAATAATGTGGTTCCTAGTTATTTGATGAACTATTTTCAAATGGTGAAGCAACAGCATTCATACAGTACTAGGAGTTGGGACTTTAATATTTGTTTAAGTTTAGTGGGGAAAAATGTTTTTATATACAAGTGCAATCATGTGGAACACACTACCAAAATCAATCAAGGAAACAAAAGATTTTAGGTTGTTCAAAAAAGCTATCAAAAGATGGTTGTTTGATGAGGATAATTAGTTTTCATGGTGGACGAGGATGTTTTAATTTATATGTTACTTGAGTGTGAATAGGGTTGCGGCTGGAAGGCCATTGGCTGTGTGGAACATGTGCTGGATAATTTGACTGTTCGTACCGCTGTGGCGACTGTTTGTTTTATTCTTCATTAGTATTTTGAAGCCATACATTGTTTTTATTTAACAGAGGACCACAATGTAAATAAGCCCAGGGCTTTATTGTGTTTTTATCCTCGACAGCTTTTTTTAATAAAGTGTATGAAATACTTTTTGTACAGTTTGTCTAAAATCTGTCAAATAAAATTCAATTCAATTCAAAATAGTTTAAGAACCACTGCCTTTGTCGTCGTCTTATATAGTTAAAAAAATTCTTTGACCTTAAATTCTCCAAGCCTTAACCTCTAGATCAGGGGTGTCCAAACTCTTTCCTGGAGAGTTTAGCTCCAACCTTAATCAAACACACCCAAACCAGATAATCAAGCTCTTACTAGATATACTAGACCAGGGTACACCAATCTCAGTCCTGGAGGGTCGGTGTCCCTGCAGAGTTTAACTCCAATTTCCCTCAACACAACTGCTTGGATGTTTCAAGTATACCTAGTGAGACCTTAGCTTCTTCAGGTAGATCTACAGGACATCCGCCCACCAGGACCAAGTTTGGTGACCACTGTACTAGACACTTACAGGCAGGTGTGTTGAAGCAAGTTGGAGCTAAATTTTTCAGGACACCAGGCCTCCAGGACCGAGTTTGGACACCCCTGCTCTAGATACATAGAGTCCGCCACTATCATTTTGCTTGAGAGGCACATAGATTTGCGTGTCATCAGCATAAAAGGGATAAGATAATCCATACTTCCTAAGTATTGAGCCCACAGGAAGCATGTACAGACAGAACATAATATGAGCAGGAATAAACCACTGGGGAACCCCACAAGTTAAACACATCAGATTTAAACCACTCAAGTACTGCACCTTTTAAGCCAGCATTGTTAATGACAGTTTATGTGGGGCAGAGTTGTGTATTAAACTTATATACACTACTTAGGCTAGCATGAATTAGTTCACATAACTAATCACTAAAATGTTTAATTAGTCTAGCGATGCCCAGAGTAGATCATTTTTTTCTGAAATCTAAATGTAATCAACTCATTGACAGTTGCTTTCCAGAACATCAGCAGTGACCCCTGCGACAGCTATGAGTCTATGGATCGTCCCTGGAGAGCCAACAATGAAAGTGGAGAATATATTTGTGATGAGTCTTTCTCCTGGGGCGGATGGTACCGGCTTTTCTACAATGGAATGGACATCCGAATGTCAGAAACCTGTGTTAGTGAGTTCATGTGTAATGCATTTCTGAGTCTGTCTCTCAGTGGTCCTCATCCTCAGACTGAGGATGGAGTGGTGATCAGGGAGGTCCAAACAGGAGCCTCTATGAGGGGCAGCTGTCAATACAGATCCAAACCCATCAGAGTGAAAGCATGTCCTGGAAATTACTACGTCTATGAACTGGTGAATCCAAATTTCTGGTGTTCGGGATACTGCACAGGTACCATGATTATCCCCACTTCTAACTGTTGCTTATGTCAGTGATTTCAGATTTATTTTCTTTATACAGATGTTAGCACCATTTCACAATCTGTCCCCACCATAAGTCCAAATATAACCACTGGATCCAACATTACCATAAGTAAGTAAGTTGATTCAACATACAGTAGATTTTATCCCCAATGTAGTCAAGGGGCATGATTGTTTCCACATATAATTTGTCACAGCCTTATTCACAAACTAACTTAATTCAAAATTCTACAAACAATATCCCATAATTTCAACGTGAAAGAATTTAGTTTGAAATCATTGCAAATAAAGTTTAAGTTAATTTAGTTATGGAGCACAATTAAAAACAGTCACAAGACTTACCAAAGTGCTGTACATAAGACAAAGTAAAAGAAAAGACAGATTATAAAAACATAGAAATAAGACAAGAGAAACATCTGAAAAAAGTAAAAATGTAGCAGTAGAAAGGACTATAAAAATAATTCTAAAAAGCCAAGCAAAAAAGGTAAGTTTTTAGGAGTAATTTAAGAATTGATAATGAGGGAGCCATTCTAATCACAAGCGGAAAGCTCTGTCCCCTTTACGTTTCAGTCTGGACTGAAGAACTAAAAGAAGATTTTGATCACTTGATCTAAGAGTTGTCAGGGGAGTGTAAAAATGCAACGGCTCTCACAGATAGGTTGAGGCTAGATTATGAAGGGATTTACACAACCCAGGCTCATTCTGAAAACGTAATCCCGTGGACGTTTCTGAAGACCGTGAAATACGTTTCAGGAGGTACTTATTTTTGCAGTTTTAGTTTTTTGCAAATCCACGAGAGGGCGCTGTGTGCGCTTTTTCGTATGTCAAATGTCTCTCACGAGTGCCATTCGTGTCCGCGCTGTTCTCGCGTAAACCCACCAGAGGCCGCTGTCGACCAACTGTCCATCTGACTGAATGATTGACTGGGCGACCGGCCAATCGGCTGACCCACCCTCCTCCTTCCTTAAACCCAACCAATTTTACCGATTGACCCGCCCACCCACTTACTTCCCTAAACCCAGCCGACGATTAACAAAAGCCATAAAGAAAAAGAAAAGCCCTCATCTGATTTTTACCACATTTTCAGATTTTACCATATTCTCACCCTGTTATGGACTCATCCACTTTATTTTTTGGATTCTGTTTTTGTCTTGCCTGATTTCTGGAAACGTTTTTCCCTGGACTCGGTCATCATCGTGGTCAACTCCTCTCTGTGCTTCAAGTCCACCGACGTACTTGTCAAGCTAACTGGACAAACTGGTTGCAGCAGGAAAGCCCTCCACACGGAAGTAAGCGGTCACCCGGTAAGCGTGAAAAGGAACAACATCATACCGCTTGTAGCGTTCACTTAAAAAATGAAATGCAGCCATACGTACCTCCGGCTATATAATTCGCGGTCTCCAAAAATGTCCACGGGACTACGTTTTCAGAATGAGCCTGTGATGAATTTATATACCAGAAAAAGTACTTTCAAACCAATTCTGAACTTGAGGGGCAGCCAATGGAGGCCCCTTAGAAAAGGTGTAATGTGGTTATATTTTCTGCTGTTACAGATAAATCTTGCCACAGCATTTTGGACCAACTGAAGGCGAGAAATTTGAGATCTTGAGATGCCACAGTAAAGTGCATTACAGTAGTCTAAACGTAATGAAAGCATGGACAGCCATATATTATACAGTTCAACTATAACTGAACTGTTTGGCCATAATGGTCATGAGTTTTTGCTGACATTTTAAGATTATAAGGCTAAACGGCATGAAATGCCATCAGTCTACAGAGATGCGTCCCTACAGTATTACAGTCTACAGCATTCCTCTGTTGCAATCGGAATATCACAATAATTAACCCTAAGAAAAGCAGAGCAATCACTACCAGACTGCTGTTGTGTTTGTAATAAGGACAAACACTAAACACATGCAGGCATTTCTTCTTTCTTTCTGCCAACACAACACACATTCCTGATATGCGAGTCCCATCTCACACTCAATACACTACATATTAATTATATGGTATAAATACAGCACTACAACATACAAAAGTGAGAGATCAACTAAAAATGTCACCTGTTTTATATTGACTTGATCAGCTGTAGTTAGAAATGATGCTGTTTAATCTTCTAAGGGCTTATTATGCAGTCTCTGTTGCCATCTTGAGGATGGGCAACGTTTTTTGGTCTGCTCTACTAATGACTAATGGCCGCAGATGTGCTGTCAGAAATTATAAATATTTTAAAATAGGTATTATCCTTATAAATAAACTGCAGAATTGTAATCTAAACAACTACATTCTTGACTAAAAAAGCCTCAAAAGTACATTATGTAAGTAGGGTGTCCTCAGCTTGTCGCTGTATGTGGCTGGAGTAATACACAAGGGATAATCGTGAAGAGGCTGGACGAGTGCTGTTATTGGTAGAATATTGCATAGCCATCAGCCAGTCAGATTCAAGAACCAGACAAAGTGTTGTGCATTTATTTATTTTTTTAACTGGCCATGAGGCTAAAAAATTCAAAAGTTTTGAGTTAAGGCTGGGAATGTTTGTACTTTTTTTCATTTTTAATTTGCAAAGATTTCAAATAAACTTTTTGACATGTTCTTTATGGGGTATTGTTTTGAAGAAAATACTGAATTTAATCCATTTAGTAAAAAAGGCTGTATTAATGTAATGTGGAAAAATTGAAGCATTGTTCATACTTTCTGGATGTGTTGCAATTTGTTAATTTTTAATAGAAATGTGGTCTCATCAGATAACGACCCGTGCATTAACTACAACATCCTCAGCGATGACTGGAGAAGCACAATCAATTACTGGTATCAAGGAGATTACATAGCTGAGCACGATGACACTCTTGTTAGCTGGGATGGCTGGTATCGACTCTACCTTAAAGGGTTGAGTGCTCAGATGCCTGAATGGTGTGCATCTTACATGGCGTGTGGAGGCTTTAGTGCTCTCTGGCTTGGCGGATCTCATCCTCAGCTAGAAGATGGAGTGGTCACACGTGACATTTATGGCTCTTACTATGATGAGGGAAGTTACTACAGATCTGACCCAATACAAGTCAAAGCTTGTCCTGGAGAGTATTATGTCTACAAACTGACCAGGCCAGCTCTTTCAATCCCAGCTCCAACGTATTGTGCAGGTACATTGATTTTTCTTAAGATTTTACATGCTTACTGTGAATTGTATTGGCTATATGGAAGGGGACTTTTAATCTAAGCAAAGGACGCTCGGGTGCTTTTGGTGTATTATAAACTCAATACATTTTAGATTTCCTTGTTTAAAACCAATCATCTACAGTACCTGATTAAGACAGAATAGCATGGGTCTCACAACACCAGGGCTCATTGTGGATATGTACCCAGGTTACATTTCCAGTAACCACAAATATGCACCCAGGGCTGTCTGCTTGCAGTTTTTTTTCCCGCAAATCCATCAGAGGCACCTGTGTACATTTCTAACAATCTCAAATATGTCACCGGGGCACCTTTTCTCTCTTGTACGTGGGCCATTTGCTCTTCCCTGACTGTCGACTGACTAACTGATTGACTGACTCACCCGTCCCTTCCCTAAACCCAACTGATGCAATGGCTGAATGCTTTTACCATAATTTTACACTGCTTTCATTTTCTGGAACCATTCTTTACTGGACTCGAACCTCAGTCCAGCTACCAAGCAAACGGGTCTTGCCGGAAAAGCCAGTCAGTGGTAGCGCTAAAAGAAAGTTGTCAGCCGCATAATACCTGCCCACAGTGTTCATTTTACATACAAAATGCAGCCAGATACCCTGGGTACATATTTGCAGTTTGCAATATAGACCTGGGTACGTATACACAATGAGTCTGTGTTGGTCTCACACCAGAAAAGAATCATTGCATTTAATCACATTATGCTACACCATGGGTTTACAAAATGAAATTTACTTTGGTCTATGGGGTTTCAGTGCTTAAACATCCTAATATCTCATCACACTTGATCAACTTATTGAATGCATTGGTCTTGTTATTGTACTGAACTCTGATTATATTAAACTGTCATTGCTGTTCAAGGAAACTTAAAATTGAAGATAAAATTACGCCAAACCTTTTACCGAAAGTTTTATCATGTATAGAGTTGTTTATCTTATCTTGAAAAGATTAAACTGAGGCTTTATTTTAACTTTTTCTATACTTAGTACTTTTCACTAGCCCAAGTGTCGACCCCTGCTACAACTATACCACTTTGGATGAAGCTCGCCGGTCAACCAGCAATACTGTTTACTATGGAATGTGCGATTATAACGTGAAGTGGAACGGCTGGTACAGGCTGCTCTTGAGTGGTCAGAATGCTCAGATGCCAGAATCCTGTGTTAATCGGACCATGTGTGGCACTGAAGAACCATTTTGGCTTAATAGTTCTCATCCACAGCCGGAGGATGGAGTGGTCACCCGTCAGGTCTGTGTTTCCTCATCGGAAGGCTGTTGTGGTTACACCTCACATCCTATTCGAGTCAAAGCCTGTCCAGGAAATTACTATGTTTATGAGTTTGTCAGGCCAATGTTTTGTGGAGTTTATTGTGCAAGTGAGTATTTACTTCAGAGTATTTACCTAACCCTTCAGTATGATACAGTCATTTATCTCTCTGTTTATTATAATAACAAGTGTATTAATAAGTATCAGAAATGTCAGATGTTACAGTCTCTTCAACCACAACTACAACATCAAGAACACTAACCACAGCAGCAACATCTAGAACACCAACCACAGCAACAACACCAAGAACACCAACCACAGCAACAACATCAAGAACACCAACTACAGCAGCAACATCTAGAACACCAACTACAGCAACAACATCAAGAACCCCAACTACAGCAACAACATCAAGAACACCAACTACAGCAGCAACTTCTAGAACACCAACTACAGCAACAACATCAAGAACACCAACTACAGCAACAACATCAAGAACACCAAACACAGCAACAACATCAATAACACCAAACACAGCAACAACATCAAGAACACCAAACACTGCAACAACATCAAGAACACCAACTACAGCAACAACATCAATAACACCAAACACAGCAACAACATCAAGAACACCAAACACAGCAACAACATCAAGAACACCAACTACAGCAACAACATCAATAACACCAAACACAGCAACAACATCAAGAACACCAAACACAGCAACAACATCAAGAACACCAACTACAGCAACAACATCAATAACACCAAACACAGCAACAACATCAAGAACACCAAACACAGCAACAACATCAAGAACACCAACTACAGCAACAACATCAATAACACCAAACACAGCAACAACATCAAGAACACCAAACACAGCAACAACATCAAGAACACCAACAACAGCAACAACATCAATATCACCAAACACAGCAACAACATCAAGTACACCAAACACAGCAACAACATCTAGAACACCAACTACAGCAACAACATCAAGAACACCAAACACAGCAACAACATCAAGAACACCAACTACAGCAGCAACATCTAGAACACCAACTACAGCAACAACATCAAGAACACCAACTACAGCAACAACATCTAGAACACCAAACACAGCAACAACATCAAGAACACCAACTACAGCAACAACATCAAGAACACCAACTACAGCAACAACATCAAGAACACCAACTACAGCAGCAACATCTAGAACACCAACTACAGCAACAACATCAATAACACCAACTACAGCAACAACATCAAGAACACCAACTACAGCAGCAACATCTAGAACACCAACTACAGCAACAACATCAAGAACACTAACTACAGCCACAACACCAAGAACACCAACCACAGCAACAACATCAAGGACCCCAACCACAACAACAACATCAAGAACACCAACTACAGCAACAACACCAAGAACACCAACCACAGCCACAACACGAAGAACACCAACCACAGCCACAACACGAAGAACACCAACCACAGCCACAACACGAAAAACACCAACCACAGCCACAACACAAAGAACACCAACCACAGCCACAACACGAAGAACACCAACCACAACAACAACACGAAGAACACCAACCACAGCAACAACACGAAGAACACCAACCACAGCAACTACACTAAGAGCACCAACCACAGCCACAACACGAAGAACACCAACCACAGCAACAACACTAAGAGCACCAACCACAGCCACAACACGAAGAACACCAACCACAGCAACAACACGAAGAACACCAACCACAGCCACAACACGAAGAACACCAACCACAGCCACAACACGAAGAACACCAACCACAACAACAACACGAAGAACACCAACCACAGCCACAACACGCAGAACACCAACCACAGCCACAACACGAAGAACACCAACCACAGCCACAACACGAAGAACACCAACCACAGCCACAACACGAAGAACACCAACCACAGCCACAACACGAAGAACACCAACCACAGCCACAACACGAAGAACACCAACCACAACAACAACACGAAGAACACCAACCACAACAACACGAAGAACACCAACTACAGCAACAACACAAAGATCACCAAGCACAACAACACCAAGAACACCAACCACAACAACAACATCAAGAACACCAAACACAGCAACAACATCAAGAACACCAAACACAGCAACAACATCAAGAACACCAACCACAGCAACAACATCAAGTACACCAAACACAGCGACAACAGAAACTACCGAAACAACATCAAGAACATCATCTATATCAACAACAGTATCCACAACAACAACACTAAGAACACCAACCACAGCAACAACATCAATAACACCATCCATAGCAACAACAGTTACCACAGCAACAACATCAAGAACACCAACCACAGCAACAACAGAAACCCCGGCATTAGCACCAATAACACAAGCAGTACAAACAAGACCACAAGACCAAAGAAGTTCTTCTCCAACGACACATACACCAATTACAACAACCAATCCACTAATGGAAACGACTGGTATTGTCTTCCTTTGATCATATGTACATTTTTGCTGATGTGTTTTTAATTTAGAAGACAAATTTTCAGTTTGACCGTTCATTACTGTGCAAAAAGTCATTTCTTATCAGATTTTTTTTGTCAAGATCAAGTTTTTGTGTAATATAAATGAGAGTTAGCACACAGATGCATTTGACAACATTGTTGTTTTAGGCAAGGATTCCTTGTCCATCTAATGCTGGTTCACACCAAAAGTGAAATTAAGGTTTACATGAGCAGAATACTTACAAAATTAATACAATCGCAAAGAAACACAGAACATTGAATAAGGTGAAAAACATAAAGTGAGTAAACTAGAATGAGTGACCTGGTGCTCCACTCTTAGTGTGAACCCAGCATTAGCAGCCTAGCATGAACAAGAACAGGGAGCACCACCATAGCTCCCAAACCATACAATGAATCACACAATGACGGTCATAAATTTAATGTTTTCTGACAAACTTCAGGAACAGCACGTTGACCACACTAGAGAAACAAGCAATGACCAAACACATAGGGGAGCTTAAGACAACAAGCCTGTTGCCATTACCCAAATACAGATATATTTCAGTTTATGATACTGGAGGAAACAAGATTGACTAGAGCAGGGTATTTTTGTAATAGCAGAAACCAGGGACAATGCAAGGCACGCCTTACAGGAGGTAAAAGACAGTTAGAGGGTTATCTTCTGTTATAGGCAGTGCCACATTAAATGTATTTGCCTGAATATATATATTCCTATGTGAATCCTGCATCGCTTATGTTTTAAAGTGGGTGTCTATGGGGGTCATTTTAGTACTGGAGTCAATTATACATTTTCTACACATGCACAGCCATTCAGAGAGCATTGTCCTTGGTCAAAGTTTAAGTATCTGAAGTCACTTTGTAGTAATAACTTGTGTAGATCCAATGGTAAATTTAGCCATGTTTGTAAGCAAGGAACTTTGTTTGTTTTTAATTTTACTTCTCCCCTTAGGTGATACGGATCCCTGTTCTGAAATCAGTTGCTCTGAGGACGAACACTGTGGGGAAAAACATGGCGTTTATGGCTGTTTATGTAACACAAATCATAACGGATCACATTCTGACTCTTTTGGTTGGTATCATTCAAAAACTTGTATGGTGTTTTAATAACATTTTAAAACTACTCTGACAGGAATAAGCAATCCAGACTTAATCTGATTACGTACCTCTATATACATTTCTGGAGGCAGCAAAATACGTCTTTTTTTTTTTTTGTTGCAGTTTTTGTTTTCACGAATCCACCAGAGCCCGCTGTGTATGCTTTTTGAGATCTCAAATTTCTCTCGTGAGTGCCATTCGTGCCTGCTGTTCTCATGTAAATTCACCAGAGGCCGCTGTCGACTGACTGACCTTCTGGCTGACCAACCAACCGATCCCTAAACCCAACCCAAAGCATTTTAAAAAGCACCGATTGACCAGCACCCACCCCCTTACCTAAACCCAACATCAGTGTTTTAAAAAGAAATCCGGAAAAAGAAAAGCCCACTGATTTTTACCACACGTTCAGATTTTACCACATGCTTACTTGTTTATTTTATTTTTTAGCTTTTGTTTTTGTCTTACCTGCATCTGGAACTGTTCTTCACCGAACTTGAACCCCGTTGTTGCAGTCAGCTCCTCTCTGCTTCTCAAGTCTATTGACTTATGTGTCGAGCTACCCGACAAACTGGTAACAGCGGTAAAGTGGTCAGCTGGTAAGCATGAAAAGGAACGGCGTCATACCGCCTCGAAGCGTACGTTTTAAAGACGAAATGCAGCCATACATAGCCCTGGCTACATAATATGCATTCTCCAGAAATGTATATAGGGCTACATTTTCAGAATGAGCCCATGTTGGTTATAATCTTTTGTTTGTTTTCTTTCAGATTTCTCAGAAAGCTGTGAAAGCAGCTCCGGCTTCATGTCTGTGTCTCGCTGTCAGCTCTTTGAGGCTGGTTTTCCAGCTGATATCCTACATCTGAATGATCCCAGCTGCAGAGGAACAGTCCGGAACGGCAGAGTGGAATTTCAGTTTGATAACGATGAACACATCTGCGGCACTAAACTTGTGGTAAGATTCATTAAGTCTAAAGTATTCATGTATTCATTTGAAGGGGATCAATCTCAGACTAAAGAATCTTCAAAAGTAACACTTAATATTCCCTAATGCCTATGAGATAAACCAAAACCTAAAGCACGATACACCCAGAACAAACCCATAATTCATTTAGAGGAAAAGGACGACACTTTTAGACCATGTGCCGGGTGCAATTACCATTTCTCCCATCCTTAAAATAGCATAATTGATTTCGGACACACCCTTGCACCATGCGCTTTAGACCATACACTTAGATCGCTAAAGTAAAGAGCCCTCTATGTGTAAATAACTCACTGTTCATGATGCTGCCTGCATTCTCCACCATTAATATCCAACTCACACTACTTAACTTGACTGGTGGAACTGCTATGGTTATGTATTTACAGTTATGACTTTCATATCTTGAATTTTGCTTTTTTTTTGTCCACAGGCCAATGGCACACACTTCGTCTATGATAACTGTATTCAGGGGACACCGAGGTTAGAAGGCGTCATCAGCAGAGAGAAAGCTCTGAAGCTTTCTTTCAGCTGTGCTTACCCGCAAGCGCAAGCTCTTTCCATGAACATGGAAATCAACCCACTGGAGAGGTGTGAGTCAGTTGAACTTTCATAAACATGCCAATAATAGCTAGAGCAGCGGTGAAAACATTTAGCCAATAATACTAAAAATAGATGGCTTTGAATTTATACTGTACCCGCAAAGCAGAGTCATTCTAATACAGCTTGATCTATTTGAAGTTAAGCAGGTTTAGGCCTGGTGTGTTCCTGGATGGTAGACCTCCTGCTCAATTCAATCAGGCCTTTATTTGTCACATGTACTGCCATATAGTAAAAATTGAACCCCCCGACCATACACAAACAGCCAGCAGCTAGCTCTCTGCAACTTTCACATGGTTGCCCACTGAAGCTAAGCAGGGCTGCGCCCGGTCAGTACCTGGATGGGAGACCACATGGGAACACTAGGTTGCTGCCGGAAGTGGTGTTAGTAAGGCCAGCAGGGAGCGCCCAACCTGCGGTCTGTGTGGGTCCTAATGCCCCAGTATAGTGACGGGGACGCTATACTGCTCAGAGAACGCCGTCTTTCAGATGAGATGTTAAAATTGAGGTCCCGACTCTCTGTGGTCGTTAAAAATCCCAGGATGTTCTTTGTAAAAGAGTAGGGGTTTCATCCTGGCCA
The DNA here is from genome assembly GCF_049306965.1 of Danio rerio. Taxonomy (NCBI): domain Eukaryota; kingdom Metazoa; phylum Chordata; class Actinopteri; order Cypriniformes; family Danionidae; genus Danio; species Danio rerio. The sequence goes on from NC_133178.1 coordinate 2,662,642, forward strand.
AATCTGCCCACTGGCCTCTGTCCATTATGGCCTCCTAACTCTCCCAAGCATAATTGCCTTCATCACTGTCTCCTCTCCACCAATCAGCTGGTGTGTGGTGTGCGGTCTGGCGCAAAATAGCTGCTGTCGCGTCATCCAGGTGGATGCTGTACACTGGTGGTGGATGAGGAGATTCCCCCCCTTTGTGTGTAAAGCGCTATGAGTGCCCAGAAAGCACTATATGAAATGTAAGGAATTATTATTATTATTATTACAAACATCACAATTTTTCTGTGGAAGACACAGGAGGAAGCATTTAGAAAAAGGAAGTAAAATATATTTCAGGAGAGGGAGGTGAAAAAACTCCCTCTCCCCTTGCTCGTGAATTAGGGCAGTGTGAGATCAGGGAGATAAAAAAGCCCAGCAATCAGCACATGAACACACAGACATAGACATAACATCGCAACAGGGGATGTGGCAACAGTCCGATGAGGGCGGGCAGCCATCTGGTCCTGCAGCTAAAGAGCACTGGTCACCGACCCGTCTATCCCCTCCAGTGGGTGAAAGCACACAAAGACGTGGGATGAGGGGGTAGGTGATGATTGTCTATCTGTAGCTATGTATGTGTGTGTAAGCCTGTAGATTCCAATAGGTGTCCTTGACAGTGAGCATGAATTTCAGAGCGTCTCCTTATCTTGCTTTCCGGGAGAAGTTGTTTTTCTCCAGCCGAGGCCGTCTGGCAGGAAAAACACAGGGTAGCCGAAAGAGCAGAGAAGCACTTTAACTTTAGGCCAATATCTGCCAATTTTTCATATATTTAATGTCCGTCACTGGTCTCCAGGTCTGGCCAAATCTTGTTGCAAAGCCGCTAGTTTCACCCCGATGTTTTCCAGTCTGGTTACTAGCGAGCCTGCCCATCACCGTTTCAATCAAGCTGGCCAGCTTGGTGGGGTTTTGAACAGTACTGATCGCTTTCATCAATCATCGATACCCCAGGGCCCCGCATAACCCCATCAGCAGAAACCCTGTTATCAAAGGTCCGAATAGGTAAATATCTTGAAAATCCTCCAGAGACAAAGCAGCCAGGCACACAACGTGCCACCTCTCCCACCCGTCCATCATGTATCCAGCTGCAAACGTCCCCGCAGGACAAGTGGGCTCTCCCGAGCCCAAACTTCTCGTCGAGAAGATGGTGTCAATTGCATTCAGAGACCAGTTGATCAAATCCATAATTCTTTATTCGTTTGGTTAGCAGGGCACGGAGAGCCTCAGAGATAGAATAAGAGATAGAATAAGACGAAGACAAGAGTGGATAACAAGGAGAGATTTGGGACGGAGAGGGGAAAAAAAGTGTAAACTAGATTGCTGTTAGAGGATTGCTGCTTAGTCAGGTCAGTCATTTATAAGGGATTTATAATAGTCTTCAGTTTAAATTAGGTCACAAAACTCAAAGTTGTGTTAATAAAGCATTAATTATCAGAGAAACTACTACTCGTTGCCTGACGAATAAAATGTATAAATGTGTCAGCGCCAGTGGTAGTGGTTAGTGCGTCGACACATGCACTCCGGTGATCACGGCGACCCGAGTTCGATTCCCGCCTCGTGGTCCTATGTCGATCCTTCCCCTCTCTCTGCTCCACACACTTTCCTGTCAATACTCTCTACTGTCTGATCAATTAAATGTGAAAATCCCGATAAAAAAAAGATATATAAATGTTCATTTGAGTAGTTTATTAATCCTTTACTCAATTCTGAATGATCTGAAAAAACACCAGCGACTCTTACATAACTGCTTTGTAAATAATGCAATAATTTACTTACTCCCAGCGCCATTTATATTGAAGTTGATATTTGGCCACACCATGTTGATGTTTTTCATAACATCTAGTTTTTATAAGGTGAGTTGTTAGCCCAATGCTCAACCCACAATCTGGAGGACCAGGGCATACACTCATACACAATTTAGCTGACCCAATTCTTTTATAGCGCTTGGACTGTGGGGGAAACACAGTCCTCTGGTGCACTTGGAGGAAACCCACGCCAATACAGGAAGAAAATGCAAACTCCACACAGATATGCCAACTGGCCCAGTCGGGACTTGAACCAGTGACATTCTTGCTGTGATGTGACAGTGCTAACCACTGAGCCACCACGCCACCCAATTCAATAATTTAGAAGTGACTGATGAATCATAAACAAAGTATGAAAATACAATCATTAAGCACATTATATGTGATCATAAAGTCAAGAATGCAGCATTTACAGCTGTAGTTAACTGCTTACTAATGCATATGAATGTAGAGGTAATCATTTACACATGATTAATTAGCTATTTGCTAATGCTTAATAAATTATTCATAGTGTGCAGTTATTACACATTTTCACCCATATTTCTTGTTGAGAGTACTATCTGCATTTATGTGTTTGCTCTATCAGTATTTCAGCAGGCGCTAGCACACTCTCTATATAAACAGCTGAATAATTCATTCAGTTCATTCATTCATCATTTTACAGCATTGTGCACAAGAGTCTTCCAGCGGGTGAAGGGAGATACCGTGTTCGGATGATCCCTTATCAGGATGATGAGTTCACGCAGCCCTTCAATGGAAGTGTGGATGCAGAGCTGGACCAGGAGATGCATGTGGAGGTTCGAGTGGAGGGAGTCGACAGCCGCCAGTTTGCCCTGGTGATGGACACGTGTTGGGCTACACCTGTGAATGATCCCGACAGCAGTCTCCGCTGGGATCTCATCGCTCATGAGTAAACATACAACATTTTCAAGTGTATTTTATTGCTGAAGCGCAGGATTTCTTTTTGTTTGGTTTGTATGAGGAATACAATATGTGCTGTATAACTGGAGAAGACTGTATAGGATGTATTTTAAGATACCATCTGGGGAACACTTTACAATAACAATACATGATAAATAATAATTGCCTAATATGTAAACTAACATTACTTTATTTTGAACAAATAATAAGTTAAGGCTTGCACCAATCAGGAACTAACTTTAAATGCAACTTGAGTTCATGTGTGAATAATGGCTACGTATTATTACATGTTTGTTAATTATTATGCTAATTAAACCGTTAGTTTTATCTAAATTAACTAACATTAACTTATTATTAACATGTTAATGTATCTTTATGGCATGACCTTACTTGGAGGGGCACATTATCAACTCATTCTTAACTACTCATTGACACACATTGTGCATGATGTTCATGAGTAGTTAAGAATGATAATGTGCCCCTTCAAGTAAAGTCATGACTAGGCCCACACGGAATCTGCGCGCACAGAATTCCGCAGATTTTCCGCAGATTTCGGCAGATGTTTAGCCCATTATTAATTCTGTTTATTTACTTGAGTAAATGTGTAAATCTGAATTTTTTCAGTTTTTATTCAGTAATTTATTTATTTTTATTTAATATTAAGGTTTTAGTTATGATACTCCGCTGGATACTCCCAAAGTAATTCCGCAGATACCGCAGATTTTTACCAAAATTCTCCGCAGAAACAGCAAAAAAAAAATCTGCAGATTCCGTCTGGCCCTAGTCATGATATAAAGATACATTAAGTGGTTATGTGTTCATTTTAGTTACGTTTAGTTAAAACTAACGAGGTAATACATTAACAAACATGTACTAACAAGGAATTAAGGTAGCCATTATTCACACACAAACTCATGTTGGAGTTAAAGTTAGTTCTTCATTAGTGCAAACTCATTATTCTTTTATATTAACGTTTAATTCACATCATTATTCATGTAGTGTTATTGTAAAGTGTTACCACATCTGGTTTGCTGATAATCATCATTGATTTCCTCAGATGTCCCAATCCGGCTGATGAAACAGTGGATCTGCTGCAGAACGGCGTCTCAATGTCCAGCCGTTTCTCCTTCAGGATGTTCGTCTTCAATGCAAACTCTAGCAGGCTTTACCTGCACTGTGCTGTTCACCTGTGCCTTCTGTCCAGCAACCACTGCACACCGGTGAGGACACACGCTTATGAGTAGGCCCACACGGAATCTGCGCGCGCAGAATTCCGCAGATTTTCCAGAGATTTTCCGCAGAATTCCGCAGATTTTTAGCCCATTATTAATTGTGTTTATTTGCTTGAGTAAATGTGTAAATCTGAATTTATTCAGTTTTTATTCAGTAATTTATTACTTTTTATTTAATATATTAAGGTTTTAGTTATGATACTCCGCTGCATAATCTCAAAATAATTCAGCAGAAATCCACACATTTTTTGCCAAAATTATCTGCAGAAATAGCAAAAAACGTCCGCAAATTCCGTCTGGCCCTGCTTATGAGGCAGGAATGGAGATGGAAAGTGTTTGATTTTTGGCAGAAAATTATCCACAAATGGGTGGTTTAACCCTCTTCATTTATTCAAAAACTACTGGAGGTTTTTTCTTCTTCTCCTGAGCACAAAATAAGATATTTAACTTTAGACTTTTTCTACACTGAAAGTCAGTGACCATCAGTTCCCAATAAAAAACTCATAAAGGTTTGGAACTACTTGAGCACTAGTAATTTGTGATTTGATTTGATTTTTGGCTGAACTGTCTCTTTAATGTCTTATAATTAGCGTTAATGTCAGGGATGCTACAACACTTGCTTTTGCTGCCCTCTTCTGGAGACTCTCTATTCAGAATTAGACTTCACCTATTATGTCTATTTTTACAAGATGTAAAATAAGTCTCTGATGTCGCTAGAGCGAGTGTGTAAAGTTTCATCTCAAAATATGCAAAAAAAGATCTCATGGATGCATTTGGTACACATCATTAATGATGTATCTTGAAATCATTTGGTGTTTCGGATCTCTCAACGTCATACACTCTCACCCAGGTGACCAAGCCGGGGTTGATCAAGTCCCGATTTGTGTCCCAATAGAAGTCCACAGATCCGCTCTCTTAATCCACAGCCACCTTGTGGCCTTCTCTGCGGCTTCACTTGCAAATCAAATGGCCCTTTTCTTTGCTACCCCTATAATGCCCAAAGGACGACCTGCAAAGCCTCTACATCCTATTTCTATGGGCTTATATGCAACCCCGCCAGTCCTACGCCACCCAACCCTCTTTGAGCTGGTATCGAACCTGCGACCTTCCACATGGGAGTTGGTTGCTCTACCAAGGAGGCTAAAGACCATGACCTCTAGCATTTGTCACTAGAGCACCTTTAGAGGTTAGAGGAGTGAGGTTTACCTGCACAGCACACACTAGCTGGCCTCCGCTACACTCACCCCCCTAAACCCGCTCCAAGCTGGGATCGAACCGGCGACCTTCCGCATGGGAGTCGGTTGCTCTAACAAGGAGGCTAAAGACCATGGCCTCTAGCATCTGTCGCCGGCCTCCGCTACACATAAAAAGTTCTCCAGCCTCTCTCCCAGCACTCATTCCTGGTATTTAGCGTGCATCCTCTCATCTGCTTCTTCAATACGCTCTTCCCAAGGCACTGTAAGCTCCAGAATAATTAGCTGTCTTGAAGCTTCTGAGAAAACTGTTATGTCTGGGCAGAGACTTGTTTTTGCGATGTGATGAGGAAACCTCAGCTATTTTCCCAGGTCGACCTCCAGCTGCCAGTCCGAGGCTTTGAACCTGACCCTTCTAGGTTTTGATCCTAATTGTGGTGTTTTGGTGACTGTCGCTTTAAATGCAGATGAGATTAGCTCTTTTCAAGAGAATAAAAAGTGACAATCACTGCAATTCATAATAATTAACAGCAATAATCATCAAATTAACTCCATAATTGTGTCATGTCATTATGCTTCATGCTTGTTCAGTGATGTTTGACAGGGGTTTACACTCACAGTGCTGGATCTCTTCTTCTTCTCCTGTAGAGCTGTAACTCTGAGAGGAGAGAGCGCAGGTCTCTGGAGCTTCAGGACAGCACTTCCATATCAATGGGTCCTCTGATGCTGTCTGGAAGAAAAACAGGTTGAGATTTACAATTATTTAAATTATTAGTAATGTGATTTTTCTATCAGTGTTGTCAAAGGCACTAGCTGTGATACTATTCAGAACAACTTTCATTTCCAACATACAATAGACAATCAGATGTGTTTAAGGGTCTGCTCAACAGTGCACAAATGTCAGCAGGAAATTTAACAGTTTAAAATGACTGTGTGAATTAGTATCAATGTTGTTTTTCTATGGTACATCAGTCATTTCTATGTTGTAGTTCAATTTATAGCATTATTTCCTCTGTTCACAGATCAGTGGGTCCCAGAAAAAGTCTGAGGCGTCTTGTATTTGTGCTTCACTCATGGCTCTGCTGGTTCCTCTCATCAGTGTCTTCATCATCTTTTAGAGAAATAACCTTTAATCTCACTTCTGAATTTTAGGCATTTTATAATCTCATATTAATCAATGTGTCATGGGAGCCAAACTGTTTGTGGATTGCTAAATGTGTGATTATTTAATTGTTTTTTGTTTTGGTTTTGCATATATATCTTCTCTTCTTTTTCTTTGGCCTTTGTCCCGTATGATTGCGGGGTCGGCTCGTTTTGGAACAAGTTCCATATGGTAACAACTTTTTTACACCTTCCGGCCGGCCTGTCACACTTATACACTACGGACAATTTAGCCTACCCAATTCACCTGTAGCATGTCTTTGGACTGTGGGAGGAAATCGGAGCATTTGGAGGAAACCCACGCGAACGCAGGGAGAACATGCAAACTCCTCACAAAAAAGCCAACTGAGCTGAGGTTTGAACCAGTGACCTTCTTGCTGTGAGATGAACTTACTATCCACTCCGCCACCCCTTCGGTTTCTGGGCATATGTGAAGTCAGAATTATTCGCCCCCTTTAAAATCTTTTTCTTCTTTTTAAAATATTTTCCAAATGATGTTTAACAGATCAATGAAATTTTCACAGCATGTCTGATATTTTTCCTTCTGAAGAAAGTCTTAATTGTGTTATTTCTGCTAGAATAAAAGCTGTTATAAATTTTTTAAACTCCATTTTATAGACAATATTATTAGCCCCTTTAAGCTATATTTTTTCTCGATAGTCTACAGAACAAACCATCATCATACAATAACTTGCCTAATTACCCTAACCTGCCTAGTTAACCTAATTAACCTAGTTAAGCCTTTAAATGTCACTTTAAGCTGTATAGAAATGTCTTGAAAAATATCTAGTCTAATATTATTTACTGTCGTCATGGCAAGGATAAAATAAATCAGTTATTAGAGATGAGTTATTAAACTCATCAAAGAAATCTGCTCTCTGTTAAGCAGTAATTGGGGAAAAAATAAACAAGCTGTCTAATAATTCAAGGGAGCTAATAACTCTGACTGCAACTGTGTGTGTGTGTGTATATATATATATATATATATATATATATATATATATATATATATATATATATATATTATAGTATGTATGTATGTATGTATATATATATATATATATATATATATATATATACATATGAATATTATTTCATCAGTTAGATACAATCATTAATCAAACAAAATGTGAAAACAACAAAATTAAACAGATTCATGTTTATTAGACTCATTCCTGTTCTGTAATCCCTCTTTAGTTTAATTAATCTTTAATAAATGAACATGCTTGTGTTGCAGTTAATGGAAGTGTTTCTGTACAAGCCCGACTCAAAGCATGCCATTTCACCTGATAAGAAAAGCAAGTAAATCTTTACATTAAAGTGTAAAAAGATAAACTGGTCAAATAAAATAATTAAGTTAAATTAAAAAATAATAAAAATCATACATAAAAAAACATACATTTGAGTAATCAAGGTTCACAGCTACCTCTTTACAATAATATTGTGCACTGGTGACTTTACAATGCGTTTCAAATTATGCAAATGATACCTTTCACTGAATTTATTATTTTTTTTCCATCAACAATTAGCAATAATTACAATTTTATTGAAAAAAACCTCCAAATAATAATAATAATAACAACAACATTAATTTATTACTTAAATGCACTGCTCCAAATCATCATGCATAAGAAAGTATAGATTGTAAAGACCCAAAAATAGCGATTTATTGAATTTGCTTACTTAAGAGGTCATATTTCCTGGAATAAAAAGCTATTTTAAATCACAAACAGGGCAAGTTACATGTATAAAAGAGCCCCTTCTTTGATATTACCATTCTTGCATCATTAAACTTGTAAGTTTTAGATAGTTTCTGGTTAAATTCCTTTGCAGGATGTCAGAATCGCCTCCCATAGCTGCTGGCAGGACCCTACTCTCAGCTTCTGAACACCACTTTATGGAACCATCCCAAAGAGGCACAAAATCTATTGCAAGGGCATTCACCTTTAATGTTCCATCCTGGTATAATGACTTGCCAAACACTACACAAAACATTGAAGAACATATTATCAATACTTCATCACTTATTTCCACATCAGCAATTCAACTGTTCTGAGTGTGCCTCACACATGTGAGTGGGCGAGACAAACCCTCAGTTGGACACACTCTCTCCTCTCCGTATGCACCAGACACTTTATTAATATCAACACTTGTGTAAAAACATCTTGTGTGCTTCATGCAGGTGTGTGGGCTGGAAAAAGCTCCTGTAGGATAAACTCTTTCCCATTTCTGTACTTGTGGTAGCATACATACACTGCAACTCTCTAATGATTTGAATGCTTCTTTATCCTTTTAATAAGTTTCTTTGGATAAAAGTGTCCGCTAAATGAGCCAATGCTTCTTGACCCTGCATACATATCAACCTATTATTGGGGACATCACAAACTAGAATATGAACCTTTTTAATCTATATTAGGGACACTTTAATGCTGTAATACAGGGGTGTCAAACTCAGTTCCTGGAGGGCCGCAGCTCTGCACAGTTTAGTTCCAACTGTAATTGAACACACCTGATCAAACTAATTGAGTCCTTCAGGCTTGTTTGTAGCCTGCAGGTAGGTGTGTTGAAGAAGGGTTGGAACTAAACCGTGTAGGGGCTTCGGCCCTCTAGGAACTGAGTTTGACACCCCTTCTGTAATATGTAGAGCCGCAGTTCTAGAGTCTGACCGCCAGAGGTCAGTATGCAGACTCAGAAAACTGAGACACACACAAGCAATGCATATTGCACAAACAAAATGCAACTTCAAACACAATTAAAATGAGTTTTTCTTTTATTTACATTGAAAATGATAAAAGACACAAGGGCATTTTATATGGCATATGGATTTAGGTTTAAGTTTAGGTCTGAGATACTGACACAGTGTGCTTTTCACAGTATTCAAGTGTAATGGAAAGTAAACAGTCCTTGCTACACATTTTACTCACAGACATCCGATATGTATTATTATTGTTATTATTTATGTATATTTTATGGTCATCATCTGTTTGCTGCCTTTTATTCCTTGCTCATTGCATTTTGAAGTTTTACCTACACCAAATCTCAGACAAGGTAGACCATGGGTCTCAAACTGGATTCCTGGATGGGTTGCAGCTCTGCACAGTTTTGCTCCAACCCTAATCAAACACAGCTGAACCAAATAATCAAAGTGTTCAAAAGAGTCTCGTCCACCTTGATTAGTTGCATCAGCTGTGTTTGATTGGGGCTGGAGCAAAACTGTGCAGAGCTACAACCCTCCAGGAATCCAGTTTGAGACCCATGAGGTACACAGAAACAGGTTTCACCTCAGCACTTTAATTAATAGCCAATAAAGGCCTTTCTATTGATTACTGAGAAAGGTTTGAATAATTATGGACATGCCACTATTTGTTCAAAGGTAAATAAAAGCTGAGAAATAAATAAATAAATAAATAAATAAATAAATAAATATATTCTTTTTTTTTTTTAACATTGATGCCTCTTGTACACCAGCAAAAAAACTTGCTGGTTAAATACAAGTCAGTATTTGCCAGAGGTATGAATAATTTCCAGCTTAGTCCAGGACATTTCTAATTAAAGTGGAAATTTGCTGCATCATGGAGCTAAAATCACGAGGAACCAATTCATACTACGCCAGCATTACTAAAGTGCACAATTCAATTCAATTCAGCTTTATTTGTATAGCGCTTTTACAATGTAGATTGTGTCAAAGCAGCTTCACATAAATAGTCATAATAACTGGAACAGTGTGGTTCAGTTTTTAGTGTTTAACCACACTGGGTAAAACATACAGAGCATCCAGAAGGTATTCATAGCGGTTTACTTTTTCTACATGTTTTTATGTTACAGCCTTATTCCAAAATAGATTCAATTGATTTATTTCCTCAACATTCTACACACAATCTCTCATGATGACAATGTGAACAGAGTTTTAGAAATTGTTGCAAATTAATTCAAAATAAAAATGCTGAAAAATCACATGTACATCAGTATTCAATTTCTTTGTTAATGCAAAAATCTCAAGTCTTTTTGAATATGATGCCACAAGCTTGGCACACCTGTCTTTGGGAATTTTTGCCCATTCCTCTTTGCAGGACCTCTCAAGCTCTATCAGGTTGGAAGGGAAGTGACGGTACAGCCATTTTCAGATCTCTCCAGAGATGTTCAATAGGATTTAGGTCTGGGCTTCGGCTGGGCCACTTAAGTCTCTGTACATTGCTGTATTCATCTTTCCCTCTATCCTGACTAGTCTTCCAGTTCCTGCTTCTGAAAAACATCCCCACAGCATGATGCTGCCACCACCATGCTCCACTGTAGTGATGCTATTAGCCTGGTGATGAGCGCTGCCTGATACCACCCCAGTGACAGCTTACATGCCTTTCACACTTAGCTGATGATTGGTAATAAGCTAGTTTGGCATGCTGTCCTGGGAGATAGCCCTGAGCTCATGAGATCCTCGAGCCTGGAGCTCCCTCCCATTGCAGGGCGAGGGAAGTTTGAGCTCGGGTAGATCTCGAGAACCCCCATCTCCCCCCCACCCCCCACCCCTGCTGCGTAAGGATTGCTAAGGTGATGTGTTGCTGACAGAATTGAATTTGGTGCTAATTTGGTTTAGTCAATTTATAAAGTCTCATGTTTTTGGGAGTGTGGGAGGAAACCGGAGGACCCGGGGAAAACACACACAAGCACGGGGAGAACATGAACTCCACACGAAAATGCTGTCCGGTTGGGTGGATACCCGAGCCAGAGGCATTTTTTTGCTGTGAGGCCGCCGTGCTGCCCTGTAGAAAAGAGGAGGAGAAGGGGTGGAAGGGGGGATTCTTCAAGACGAGGATGACTAAAGGTAAGATGCTTGGTTATTTATACTGGGTTAGGAGTAGTCTGATTGGTGGTTCGGTACATTAGCTTGACTCGAGGCCAGCCGTGTTAATCATAAGCACGTGATCCTCTCGAAATTAGTTTATGAATAAACTTCACTTATTTCTGAGAGAGCAAGATCAAATTTTTTTCATAGTTATATAACTATGACTTCCAGGAAAACTATCTTCACTTTCGATTTTCAAGAATACTGACAGTCTGGATGAATAGACAGTAGATTGCACAATACAGTAGACAGTGTTCAGACAGAAGAACATATGCTAAGATTAATATCAGAGCTGATCTTAGGCTTTTATAAGCTAAGCAAAACTTATGAGATGAACATTGTGAACATTGCATTCTCTCTCTCTCTCTCTCTCTCTCTCTCTCTCTCTCTCTATATATATATATATATATATATATATATATATATATATATATATATATACATATAAATACAGTTGAAGTCAGAATTATTAGCCCCCAGTTTATTTTTTTCCCCAATTTCTGTTTAACAGAGAGCGGATTTTTTTCCAACACATTTATAATCATAATAGTTTTATTAACTCATTTCTAATAACTGATTTATTTTATCATGATGACAGTAAATCTTTGACTAGATATTCTTCAAGACACTTCTATACAGCTTAAAGTGACATTTAAAGGCTTAACTAGGTTAATTAGGTTAACTAGGCAGGTTAGGGGAATTAGGTAAGCTACTGTATAATGATGGTTTGCTCTGTAGACTATCGAAAATAAAATAGCTTAAAGGGGTTGATAATATTGACCTTAAAATGGTGTTTAAACATTTAAAAACCCGCTTTTATTTTAGCCAAAATAAAACAAATAAGACTTTCTCCAGAAGATAAAATATTGTCAGACATACTGTGAACTCTGATACATATAATTTGGGAAATATAAAAAAATAAATAAATACAAAATGGCAAACAATAGCTAAAAATAACACAAACGAAGTTTAAAATTAATTAATTTTGTATTCAAAATAGTATTTTAATATGCAAAATATACTAACAATTTTATTAATGTAACATAGTAACATATTTTTGTGATTCTCTGCACTGAAAAAGTTTTTTCAGAGATGATTCCTTGGATTTACTAAAATTTTTTTTTCGTTAAGTGGCTGTAAACAATTTATTTGGGCTGAATTTAAACAAACAAATTAAGTTTAATTTTATTCAATTTAATTTTCTTGTTTAATTTAACACAAATGCATTGTTTGCAAAAGTTTTGCAGACATCATTTTTTTCAGTGTGGTGTAAACGTCTGTGTTAAAGACAGATTTCATGACAAGCATTCAGTTTCATTTCTCACTTTCTGCTCAATGAAAGGGGAACCAAGTGATTTCTAGCAAACGTCTGACAACACCAAATCAAACACACCCATAATCCAGCAGGACTCCGCATCTTTCAGTAGTTTATTCACATGTAACCGAGAGATCTCACAAACACTGAGCAGAGAGTGTTCTTACTGGAGCAAAGAGGAATTATATTTGTATAGTTTCCTCACATGACTGATTTTAAAATAGCTGCTATTGTGTACAAAGCTTTCAGACTTGTCTGGCAATAAAGTGTCCGTCCGTCCATTTATCAATCAATCAATCAATAAATAAATCAATAAATCAATCAATCAATCAATCCATCCATCCATCCATCCAACCAACCGTCTGTCTGTCTGTCTGTCTGTCTGTCTGTCTGTCTGTCTGTCTGTCTGTCCGTCTGTCCGTGCATACTTTTTAGAAGAACTGCTGACGAGTGGAAAAAGCAGAATAAGAATAAATTTAGGTTTGTTCCAGAACTGTAGTCTAGACATGTCACAAGTTGTCATGATGCTTGTAGAAGTGTGAAATATATTAAAGATGCATGTAATTGTTCAGTTCTGGTATGCAGAGAAAGCTTGCAGAAAGAGGAAGTAATGTCCAGGAGTTACAAAGAGCCAAGGGACTGCAGAATGACTGATAAGTGACGTTAAACCAAAACTCCACCTGTTAAGATCAGTTGTGTATATATGCTGGAGTCAGGAAATGTATGTTAGTTGTGAACCTCCTGAATGTAATTCTTGTATTGCATTGGGGTAACGTAACCCAGAGCTCTGTCATCCAATTATTCATTTGTTTCTAATAAATGACTAATATTTTTGGCATTGAAGAAAAAACTCTCCCGACCTTTTCTTATTGAACACGCATGGAATTAGCTTGATATTCCAACACCCGTACACACTCATTCACACACACACACTCATACACTACGGCTAATTCAGTTTATCAATTCCCCTATAGCGCATGTGTTTAAACTGTGGGGGAAACCGGAGCACCTGGAGGAAACCCACGCCAACATGGCGAGAACATGCAAACTCCACACTGAAATGAGAACTGACCCAGCCAGTGAACAGCTCGAACCAGCGACCTTCTTGCTGTGAAACCACAGTGATAACCAATGAGCCACCTTGCCGCCCATTTAATGCCTTTAAAATGTGTCTATGACAAGACTCCAAGTGTAAATACATTTCACCATCACACATACACACACACACACACACACACACACACACACACACACACACACACACACACACAAGGCATATGAATGATGCAGCCATCAATGCAATGTGTAACAATGACAATAATGCTGGCAATCCGGTTTATCAGACGAGACTGAACACTGAAGAGATTAAGAAATTAAGCTTCAAGTTCAGAGGCCTCAGGGTTTTTCCACTTCTGCCTTCAGATCAGTTTAAAGCTTTGTTTAGGATGCATACTGTATGTATGTTTAAATTAAGTTAATGAAATCAACACAGCTCTGCACAGTGAAAGCCAATTACAGCATCTGGGATTCAAAAAGTGGCTTAGAGCAGAGCTGCCCAAACTCAGTCCTGGAGTGCCGGCGTCCTGCATATTTTAGTTCAAACCATAATTAAACACACCTGAACCAGATAATCAAGCTCTTTCTAGGTGCACTAGAAACTTCCAGGAAGGTGTGTTAAAGCAAGTTGGAGCTAAACAATGCAGGACACCGGCCCTCCAGGACACCCCTGACTTTCTCCAGAAAAAAAAATATTATTAGACATACTGTGAAAATTTCATTGCTCTGTTCAACATCATTTGGGAAATATTTAAAAAAGAAAAAATAATTCAAAGGGGGCAAATAATTCTGACTTCAACTGTTTATTTAATTTGTATTTAGTTGTTTTACTATGGGTGAAGCAGTGACGCAGTAGTGCGGTCGCCTCACAGCAAGAAGGTTGCTGATTCGAGCCTCAGCTCAGTTGGCCTTTCTTTGAGGAGTTTGCATGTTCTCCCTGCGTTTGCGTGGGTTTCCTCCGGATGCTCCGGTTTCCCCCACAGTCCAAAGACATGCGGTACAGGTAAATTGGGTAGGCTAAATTGTCCATAGTGTATGAGTGTGTGTGAATGCGTGTGTGGATGTTTCCCAGAGCTGGAAGGGCATCCGCTGCGTAAAAACTTACTGGATAAGCTGACGGTTCATTCCGCTGTGGCTTCCCCGAATTAATAAAGGGACTAAGCCGACAAGAAAATGAATGAGTGAATGTTTTACTATGAATGTCGATGGTTACTGGTTTTCAGCTTTTTACAAAATATCTTCTTTTGTGTTCAACAGAAGAAAGGAGATCATTATGGTTGTATTTAATGGTATTTTAAGTGTGTAAAGCCTTATTTTTGGATGAACTGTCATTTTAATCAAAACATCATTCATTCAACAAACGACAGTGAGTTAAATAGTGAGTCAGAAATACAATCAAAAATGAAAATGGCAAACAATAGCTAAAAAAATAACACAGGGGTTTAACAGGGTTTAAATTCAATGATTTTGAATCCAAAATAGTAGTTTAATATGCAAAATATGATAACATTTTTATTAAAGTAACATAGTTGTGTGTGTGTGTGTGTGTGTGTGTGTAGATAATTTTTTGTGATTCTGGTGTAAACATCAGTGTTACTTTAAGACAGAATTTCATGATAAACATTCAGTTTCATTTCTCACTTACTGCTCAATGAAAGGGGAACCAAGTGATTTCTAGCAAACGTCTGACAACACCAAATCAAACACACCCATAATCCAGCAGGACTCCGCATCTTTCAGTAGTTTATTCACATGTAACCGAGAGATCTCACAAACACTGAGCAGAGAGTGTTCTTACTGGAGCAAAGAGGAATTATATTTGTACAATTTCCTCACATGACTGATTTATCTATCTATCCTTTATCCCTCCATCCATCCGGTCTTCTGCCAAATGTACATTAGTAGCCCTCTGATAACTAATGCTAGGTTCACACCAAAAGTAAAGTCAAGTATTCTCATTAGTTTATTACATACAGAAAAAGCAAAGCAAGTGCAGTAACAGAACCAAATTCCCACTGTGTAGAGCAAATGACGTGCCTCTAACACACAGGAGTCGCCACAGTAGAATGAACCACCAACTATTCCAGCATATGTTTCCAGCTGCAACCCAGTACTGGGACACACCCATACACACACACACACTCATACTCTACGGCTAATTTAGTTCATCAATTCCCCTATAGCGCATGTGTTTGGACTGTGGGGAAAACCGGAGCACCAGGAGGAAACCCACGCAAACACAGGGAGAACATGCAAACTCCACACAGAAATGATAACTGACCCAGCCGGGGCTCAAACCAGCGACCCTCTTGCTGTGAGGCCACAGTGATAACCAATGAGCCACCTTGCCGCCCATTTAATGCCTTTAAAATGTGTCTATGACAAGACTCCAAGTGTAAATACATTTCACCATCACACACACACACACACACACACACACACACACACACACACACACACACACACACACACACACACACAAGGCATATGAATGATGCAGCCATTAATGCAATGTGCAACAATGACAATAATGCTAGCAATCCGGTTTATCAGACGAGACTGAACACTGAATTATTCATTCAGTATGAACATATTCAGCAGAGTACAATAAGAAATCTGATGGGTATTTTGAGCTGAAACTTTACACACACCCTGGAAAAGGGGTAAAATAGCAGCCCTTTAAGGTAAATGGACAAAAACAAAAGGGGCATCACTTGTTGAAATTTCAGTGCACGTAAATTCCTTTGAACTTTGTACCAAGCTGTCATTGTACTGCAAACTTTGTAAAGGGATTTGTGTGTGACTCATCATTTCAGAAAGGCTTGAATAAACTCCACCACAATTACAACAAATGAACGTAATTATTTTGAACTGCGTAGCACCATCGCCAGACAGCAAGAGGGTTGCGTATTCGAGCACCAGCTGGTCAGCTGGTGTTTCTGTGTGGAGTTTGCATGTTCGTTTGGGTTTCCTCTGGGTGCTTCGGTTTCCCCCAAAGGTCCAAAAACTATAGGTGGCATAGCTATAGGTGCTATAAGACTATAGGCTATAGGTGAGTTGGGTAGGCTAAATTGACCGTAATGAATGGGTGTGTATGGATGTTTCCCAGGGTTGCAGCTGGAAGGGCATTCGCTGTGTAAAACATATGCTGGATAAGTTGGCGGTTCATTCCGCTGTGGCGACTCCTGATTAATAAAGGACTAAGCAGAAAAGAAAATGAATGAATGAATACATTTGAACTGAATGTATTGCTGTCTCTGTCACTGACTGTTTTTGACTGTGTGTATTCTGGAGACACCAAAGGCTCATCTTACATCTTGTGAAAGGGGTCAAATAGAAGGCCTTTGAGTTAAATTGACAGAAAATGAACAAGTTTACATCATTTGTTGAAATTCCATAGTACATTTCCTTCTTTGCACTTCGTACTACACCAGGGGTGGCCAACCCTGTTCCTGAAGAGCCACCTTTTTTGCAGATTTCAGTTGCAACCCATATCAAACACACCTGAACCAATTAATTAGGACCTGAACACTACGTGATAATTACAGGCAGGTGTGTTTGATATGGGTTGCAACTGAAATCTGCAGGAAGGTGGCTCTCCAGGAACAGGGTTGGCCAGCCCTGTACTACACTGTCATTGTGAAAAACTTTCTCTTTTAGTGATTATCTGCAATGGACAAACTGGTTTAAGGTATTGAAAGATTACTTGCTGTTCCAGTGTGCCTCCACCCAAGCATATATAAAGGCTGCTGAGACTTTCAGTTCACATCTCTGTGCTCAACTTCGTTCAAGACACAGGTTTGCTCCTGCAGCAGCATCAGACTTCAGGTAAATCCAGTTCTCTTGGGCTCCAGTCCCGCTTTATGTTATTGCCTTAGATTAGACTTGGATGCCACTGTTCTTATGAACATTAGCTCCAACTAGTGCAAGTTGGAAAAACGATGACGGAATATGTATACTAATAACCCTTTATCACGTAATGAAAACAAGATGAGACACATTAAAAATGCTGGTCATTTGATGATGACTATAACTAAATTTATAATGCAATATTGTTAAATAAAAACAAGACTATATGTGGTTTACAAAATAAAAACTATGGTAATATGTAACATTTTGTTACATTTATTTGCAATATTATTATTTTGCAGTGAGGTTGGACTGTAAAAAAAATGACTTTTTCTTGTTATGTGCTATAATTTATTTAATATACTATAATATTTAATTTATATTTAATTTATTAAAAAGTATGTGTGTGTACTTCTTTTTTTTAAAAACACTTTTATTGTTTCAGAAAAGTGTGATACATTCATACTGTATTACTAACCAAATACCAATCAAAGAACTCCCGTCCCATCCCGACGTTCAAAATAAAAGTTAAAAAAAAAAAAAAAAAAAAAAAAAGGAATAGAATTAAAAAATGCATTCTTATGCGAGAAAAGTAATACAAAAACAAATAAATAGAAAATAAAGGTTAACTAAAATAAACTTAAAGATAAAAATAAAAAGGGCAATTTTGTTAAAAATTAAAAATATATATATAAAAAATAAAAATACCATTAAAAAATTGACATTTCAACATATACATTTCAGTGAAAGTATATTAAAGTTAGTCATTACAAACACAGTGTATTTTAACAGTCACATTGTTTGGGAATACTAAACAGTCAGTCCACTGTTATTTAAAAAATGAAGGAAGAAGTCCCAAATCTTGTAGAATATGTGCATTTTTTGTTTGATTGAATAAGTCAACCTTTCCATTGCTATACAGGAAGACATTTCCTCAATCCAGAGTGACAAAGATGGAGCATGAGTACTTTTCCAGTGAATGGCAATCAGGCGCTTTGCATGTAATAGACACAGATTTATAAACTTCTGTTCATATGACTTCAGCGATAAGGCAGGTGGGAAAAGACCAAGGATACAGATTTTAGGGCAAACAGGGATTTCTTTACCAATTTAGAGATTACACCAATTATTTCTTTCCAAAAGAATTGCAAGTGCTCACATTGCCAGTGTGTGTACTTCTAACATGTTTGGTTGGTCAAATAAATATAAATTCAAATTTTCCCCTGGAATATATAAGTGTTAATGCGTATATAAGATAACAAAATAATATGAAAACATTTGAAATGGGTTTGTCTAAAAGAAAATGTTGATTTCAATTTTATTGCTAGGTACTTATATTATATTAACAGGGTTAAATAGAATTGCATTACTAAAAACAATCTAAAATACAATTCTCATTAACTAAAACTAGACTAAAATGTCATATGTCAAATGGATAATTCGGACTAAAAGGAGGCTAAAACGCTCAAACGCTTTGTCAACTAAAACCTGACTGGACTAGAAAGACTCTGAACATGACTAAAACTAATGGAACGAAAGCATCAGCTTCACACAAGGACTAGACTAAAACTAAAACTGAAACTGAAACCAAAAAGAACACTAGCCCCAACCAAAGATATTTTAGTGAACAAAAGCTAAAACTATTGGTGATAAAGCATCTTTGGTAACTAAAATAACATATTTAAAAAAAATCACAGTAAATGAAAAACTAAATATAACAAACATTAATCACTGAAAAACTAACTGAAATAAATAATTAGCAAATAAAATATTCATTTCTAGGATTAAACTCTGAAAAAACTGACCGTCTGTTTAGAGAAACACCTGTAGATTAAGTTTTACAGACGATCAACCAAGAGCAGAATTATAAACAAAAACATCTTTTCTACATAAACATAACACATCTTCTAACTTTACTTTAAAAGAAAGTACTAACATATTTTTACATGTGAATTGCTGTAGCAAAGTAATGCTTAATGACTCGTATATGTCTTATAAATTAATATACACTTGAAGTCAGAATAATTCGCCCCCTTTTGATTTTTTTTCTTTTTTAAATATTTCCCAAATGATGTTTGACAGGGCAAGGAAATTTTCACAGTATGTCTGATAATATTTTTTCTTCTAGAAAAAGTCATATTTGTTTTATTTCGGCTAGAATAAAAGCGGCTTTGAATTTTTTTAAAACTATTTTTGGGACAAAATTATTAGCCCCTTTAAGCTAATTTTGTTCTTCGATAGTCTACAGAACAAACCATCGTTATACAATAACTTGCCTAATTACCCTAACCTGCCTAGTTAACCTAATTAACCTAGTTAAGCCTTTAAATGTCACTTTAAGCTGTATAGAAGTGTCTTGAAGAATATCTAGTAAAATATTATTTACTGTCATCATGGCAAAGATAAAATAAATCAGTTATTAGAAATGAGTTATTAAAACTATTATGCTCAGAAATGTGCTGAAACAATCTTACTTCCATTAAACAGAAATTGGGGAAAAAAATAAACAGGGGCGCTAATAATTCAGGGGGGCTAATAATTCTGACTTCAACTGTACGTCTTAAAAAATTAATGATAAGATATGGAACCTAGAAATTATATATATAGCTTGTCATGGTTGCTTTATGTCTAGACTACAATATTGTGGTTATAAATGTAGCTGTAAATGTTCCCACAAGTCTTAATTAATTAATCAATTACTCTGTAGTCATTCATTTTTCTTTGGCTTAGTCCCTTATTTATCAGAGGCTGCAGGGCTTGAAATTGCAACCATTTTGGTAGCATATGCGGTTAAAAATTTTATTCATGCGATGAGAATTATTAGAATATGCTGCTGCTTTGATTATTATGGCAGAGCAAGTACCGAGCCCTGTTATTGACAGTATATACACAGTCATGCCATCTGAGGATTTAATGAGCTGCTGCTGCAAACACAATAGATGTAACCACTGTAGCAGATCTAAACACAGGGGGAGCTGGGGTGGAGGAGGGTCTCCAAAACCGCACTGCAGCTTAACAGCATAGAATGATGCAGAGCATTTAAACTAATGAGAAGCAAGCTCATTGGCTGCTGAGGCAACAGCAACCAATCTCCTGCACAACGAAGTGATTCAGGAGCAGATTAGGTGACCTATCTCAGTAGGCTCACAGGGAATCTGCGCACGCAGGATTCCGCAAATTTTTAGCCCATCATTGATTCTGTTTATTTACTTGAGTAAAAGTTTACTTGAGTTTTTAATTAATTATAGTAATATTATTGATTAACATGTAAATATTCATATGATTTATTTACAATACAGTGGGTACAGTAATATTTTTTGCCTTTTAGTAGAGATATTATATGAGAGAGTTGCTTTATTTACTATATAAAGTGGATCTAATTGAATTTGCATTGTAAAAATTAAATAAAAGTTAAAAATATATCATTTTTAGTTAATATATTAAATTTTTAGTTATGATACTCCTAAAATTATTCTGCATAAATTTGCAGAATTTTAACAAAATTCTGTGCAGAAATAGCAAAAAATACCCGCAGATTCCGTCTGGCCCTACCTATCAGTCTGCACTCGCACAGAGTTTCATAGCAGAAATTGTACAAACTCGCATTAAAATCTTCTTCCCTTTTTTTTTCGCAAGAAGTTTGGCCAGAAAAGTAATGGTTGTGTCCAACTTCGCCTGGTAACTCTCCAGTTTTTTTTTTCACTTTCGTGAATTGGTGAAGTTTGTTTCTTGCCGCTGTCGCCATTGGCTTGCTTGGTTTGCGACTTGTGGAGCTGCACATCGATGGATTTGCTCTTCAGTGTTTGGACTCTCAGTACAGAAAATTTAACCACACTGAACTGAACTTCAAGTCTGAACACAGGACTGACCCAGTTTTAGTTTACTAGAACTTCTATGTGAAGCCGCTTTGACACAATTTACATTGTAAAAGCGCTATACAAATAAAGATCAATTAAATTGAATTCCCTTTTTTAGCAATGACCATCTTTTAACCATCCAATTGATTCCCAAAGTATAAAATCATACACCTCACTTCTGAAACAACTTCAATCGTATTTGCGTCACGATGAGGTAAAAAAGGACAACCTTAATCTTCGATTTATGGCGACCTTAAATTTAAAGAATTAAACTTTTTTTTTTGTCTGCTATGTAAAGGAATTTTTTGAGTCAATTAACAAGAACCTTTTTGAGTACTCAAAATAAATACCCAACACTGTGTAAAACATTATTTTAACATCTCTAAATGGTAAAACTGAAGTAGTGTTTGCAAACGTGCCCCACAAACAAACAGTAAAATCAAGGAAAATAACAAAGATATTCATATCTATTTACACTGTCTGCAGGTCACAATGAGGTTTCTGATCCTGCTGTGTGTGTCACTGCTGGCGATCAGTGGTGAGTGATTTATAATCCATTTACCATGTGCATCAGAATCAACATTACAACATCAATATAACCACACAAATATCTCCTTGTTTGCCATTATTTTATCAGATGCTGCACCAATCACAGCAACAACATCAAGTACACAAACCTCAGCAACAACATCAAGTACACCAACCACAGCAACAACAAGTACACCAAACACAGCAACTACATCAAGAACACCAACAACTGGAACATCAAGTACTACAACCGCCGCAACAACATCAAGTACACCAACCACAGCAACAACAAGTACACCAACCACAGCAACAACATCAAGAACACCAACAACAGCAACATCAAGTACACCAAACACAGCAACAACATCAAGAGCTCCAACCACAGCAGCAACGACAAGTACACCAACCGCAGCAATCTCAGCAACAACATCAAGAACACCAACAACAGCAACAACGTCAATAACACCAAACACAGCAACAACATCAAGAACACCAACAACAGCAACAACGTCAATATCACCAAACACAGCAACAACATTAAGTACACCAAACACTGCAACAACATCAAGTACACCAAACACAGCAACAGCATCAAGAACACCAACAACAGCAACAACGTCAATATCACCAAACACAGCAACAACATCAAGTACACCAAACACAGCAACAACATCAATAACACCAAACACAGCAACAACATCAAGTACACCAAACACTGCAACAACATCAAGAACACCAAACACTGCAACAACATCAAGAACACCAAACACAGCAACAACATCAAGAACACCAACTACAGCAACAACATCAAGTACACCAAACACAGCAACAACATCAAGAACACCAACTACAGCAACAACGTCAATATCACCAAACACAGCAACAACATCAAGTACACCAAACACAGCAACAACATCAAGAACACCACCAACAGCAACAACGTCAATATCACCAAACACAGCAACAACATCAAGTACACCAAACACAGCAACAACATCAAGTACACCAAACACAGCAACAACATCAAGTACACCAAACACAGCAACAACATCAAGAACACCAACAACAACAACAACGTCAATATCACCAAACACAGCAACAACATCAAGTACACCAAACACAGCAACGACATTAAGAACACCAACAACAGCAACAACGTCAATAACACCAAACACAGCAACAACACCAATAACACCAAACACAGCAACAACATCAAGTACACCAAACACAGCAACAACATCAAGAACACCAACAACAGCAACAACGTCAATATCACCAAACACAGCAACAACATCAAGTACACCAAACACAGCAACAACATCAAGTACACCAAACACAGCAACAACATCAAGTACACCAAACACAGCAACAACATCAAGAACACCAACAACAACAACAACGTCAATATCACCAAACACAGCAACAACATCAAGTACACCAAACACAGCAACGACATTAAGAACACCAACAACAGCAACAACGTCAATAACACCAAACACAGCAACAACACCAATAACACCAAACACAGCAACAACATCAAGTACACCAAACACAGCAACAACATCAAGAACACCAACAACAGCAACAACGTCAATATCACCAAACACAGCAACAACAGCAAGTACACCAAACACAGCAACAACATCAAGTACACCAAACACAGCAACAACATCAAGTACACCAAACACAGCAACAACAGCAAGTACACCAAACACAGCAACAACATCAAGAACACCAAACACAGCAACAACATCAAGAACACCAACAACAGCAACAACATCAATATCACCAAACACAGCAACAACATCAAGTACACCAACAACAGCAACAACATCAAGAACACCAACAACAGCAACAACATCAATAACACCAAACACAGCAACAACATCAAGAACACCAACAACAGCAACAACGTCAATATCACCAAACACAGCAACAACATCAAGTACACCAACAACAGCAACAACGTCAATATCACCAAACACAGCAACAACATTAAGAACACCAAACACAGCAACAACATCAAGTACACCAAACACAGCAACAACATCAAGTACACCAAACACAGCAACAACATCAAGAACACCAACAACAGCATTAACATCAATAACACCAAACACAGCAACAACATCAAGAACACCAACAACAGCAACAACGTCAATATCACCAAACACAGCAACAACATTAAGAACACCAAACACAGCAACAACATCAAGTACACCAAACACAGCAACAACATCAAGTACACCAAACACAGCAACAACATCAAGAACACCAACAACAGCAACAACGTCAATATCACCAAACACAGCAACAACATCAAGTACACCAAACACAGCAACAACATCAGGTACACCAAACACAGCAACATCATCAAGAGCTCCAACCACAGCAGCAACGACAAGTACACCAACCGCAGCAATCTCAGCAACAACATCAAGAACACAAACAACAGCAACAACGTCAATAACACCAAACACAGCAACAACATCAAGTACACCAAACACAGCAACAACATCAAGAACACCAACAACAGCAACAACGTCAATAACACCAAACACAGCAACAACATCAAGAACACCAACTACAGCAACAACATTAAGTACACCAACAACAGCAACAACGTCAATATCACCAAACACAGCAACAACATCAAGTACACCAAACACTGCAACAACATCAAGTACACCAAACACAGCAACAACATCAAGAACACCAACAACAACGTCAATATCACCAAACACTGCAACAACATCAAGTACACCAAACACAGCAACAACACCAATAACACCAAACACAGCAACAACATCAATAACACCAAACACAGCAACAACATCAAGTACACCAAACACAGCAACAACATCAAGAACACCAACAACAGCAACAACGTCAATATCACCAAACACAGCAACAACATTAAGTACACCAAACACTGCAACAACATCAAGTACACCAAACACAGCAACAGCATCAAGTACACCTAACACAGCAACAACATCAAGTACACCAAACACAGCAACAACATCAAGAACACCAACAACAGCAACAACGTCAATATCACCAAACACAGCAACAACATCAAGTACAACAAACACAGCAACAACATCAAGAACACCAAACACAGCAACAACATCAAGTACACCAAACACAGCAACAACATCAAGAACACCAACAACAGCAACAATGTCAATATCACCAAACACAGCAACAACATCAAGTACACCAAACACAGCAACAACATCAAGAATACCAGCAACAGCAACAACGTCAATATCACCAAACACAGCAACAACATCAAGTACACCAAACACAGCAACAACATCAAGTACACCAAACACAGCAACAACATCAAGAATACCAGCAACAGCAACAACGTCAATATCACCAAACACAGCAACAACATCAAGTACAACAAACACAGCAACAACATCAAGAACACCAACAACAGCAACAACATCAAGAACACCAAACACAGCAACAACATCAAGAACACCAACAACAACAACAACGTCAATATCACCAAACACAGCAACAACATCAAGTACACCAAACACAGCAACAACATCAAGAATACCAGCAACAGCAACAACGTCAATATCACCAAACACAGCAACAACATCAAGTACACCAAACACAGCAACAACATCAAGTACACCAAATACAGCAACAACATCAATAACACCAAACACAGCAACAACATCAAGTACACCAACAACAGCAACAACGTCAATATCACCAAACACAGCAACAACATCAAGTACACCAAACACAGCAACAACATCAAGAACACCAACAACAGCAACAACGTCAATATCACCAAACACAGCAACAACATCAAGTACAACAAACACAGCAACAACATCAAGAACACCAAACACAGCAACAACATCAAGAACACCAGCAACAGCAACAACGTCAATATCACCAAACACAGCAACAACATCAAGTACACCAAACACAGCAACAACATCAAGAATACCAGCAACAGCAACAACGTCAATATCACCAAACACAGCAACAACATCAAGTACACCAAACACAGCAACAACATCAAGAACACCAGCAACAGCAACAACGTCAATATCACCAAACACAGCAACAACATCAAGTACACCAAACACAGCAACAACATCAAGAATACCAGCAACAGCAACAACGTCAATATCACCAAACACAGCAACAACATCAAGTACACCAAACACAGCAACAACCTCAAGAACACCAACAACAGCAACAACGTCAATATCACCAAACACAGCAACAACATCAAGTACACCAAACACAGCAACAACATCAAGTACACCAAACACAGCAACAACCTCAAGAACACCAACAACAGCAACAACGTCAATATCACCAAACACAGCAACAACATCAAGTACACCAAACACAGCAACAACATCAAGAATACCAGCAACAGCAACAACGTCAATATCACCAAACACAGCAACAACATCAAGAATACCAGCAACAGCAACAACGTCAATATCACCAAACACAGCAACAACATCAAGTACACCAAACACAGCAACAACATCAAGAATACCAACAACAGCAACAACGTCAATATCACCAAACACAGCAACAACATCAAGTACACCAAACATAGCAACAACATCAAGTACACCAAACACAGCAACAACATCAAGTACACCAAACACAGCAACAACATCAAGAACACCAACAACAGCAACAACGTCAATATCACCAAACACAGCAACAACATCAAGTACACCAAACACAGCAACAACATCAAGAATACCAGCAACAGCAACAACGTCAAGAGCACCAAACACAGCAACAACATCAATAACACCAAACACAGCAACAACATCAAGTACACCAACAACAGCAACAACAAGTACTCCAACCAATTCATCAACATCAAGAAGACCAACCACAGCAACAACAAACACATCTTGATCAAGCATTTTCAGATGATGTAGTAAATATAAATGCTTATAATATTCACAGGAAAGGTAGAAATAAATATGGTGGCGGGGTTACATATTAACTATATATTCAAAGTCATATTCCAGTGGAGATAAGGCAAGACTTAATGCCTGTAGATGTGGAGGTTCTGTGGCTACACAGTTACCATTTGTCAAATCATTACTTGTTGGCTGTTGTTACAGACCACTGTGTGCAAATAGTTGTCATGTAAGTGAATTGTGTGATATGATTGATAATGTATGTGATACTGGAAATGAAATGTACTTAATGGGTGGTTTAAATATTAATTGGGTGTCTCGGGTCTGTTCCCTAAAAACTAAAGTGGTGAATGTAATTAATGCATGTAATAAACAAGTTATTGATCAACCAACAGGAATTCATGTAAATAGTCTTGGTGTGAGAACTTTCTCTTGTATTGACCATATTTATACAAACTGTGTGGAAATGTGTTCTAAGGGTGAATCTGTTCCTATTGGGGATAGTGATCATAGTATATTAGCGATCGCTAGAAAAACAAAGGAAGACTAAAAGTTATTTATAAAAGATCATATAGAAAGTTTTGTCAGGACTTAGTTTGCAATAATGTAAATAACATGTGTTGGGCTGATGTTTACAAGGAAGGTCATCCTGATGATGCATTAGCAGCTTTTGATAGATTATTGTAGTTTTTGGTGGATAAACACGCACCTATGAAGAAACACAGTGAAAAATATTAGGGCACAATGGATTGATAGTGAACTGAAGAGCATGATGGTGGAAAGAGATGCGGCAAAGGGTATAGCAAATAGAACTGGGAATAAGCAGGATTGGGAAGTCTATTGTAAATTGCGTAATAAAGTAACTAAGATTATTAGAAAAAAAGAACATTTTATAAAGTAAAAAAAAAAGTGAAAATAAATATGATGGAAAATTTAAATTATTATGAATGAAATAATGCATGGGAAATCATGTCAAACTCCTTTTTTATTGTTATAGGTGATTTTTTTTAACTAAATCAGGTGAAAATAGCAATTATTTTAATGATTTTTTTTTTAAAAATGAAGTGAATAAGCTTAGAGAAGAAATGTGAACTGATAATATTATATCAAGTGGAAAGTAAATTGAAAAAATAGTAAGTGATAACCCAGCTCTATGTTTTGAAGTGAAGGAAGTAAATATACAACAAGTGGAACAAAATTATGAATGATAAATATAGATAAACCATCAGGGAGGGATAACTTAGATCAGGGGTGTCCAAATTCGGTCTTGGAGGGCTGGTGTCCTGCAGATTTTAGCTCCAACTTGCCTCAACAAACCTGCAAGGATGTTTCTAGAAAGCCTAGTAAGAGCTTGATTAGCTAGCCCAGGTGTGTCTGATTAGGGTTGGAACTAAACTTTGCAGGACACCGGCCCTCCAGGGCCGAGTTTGGACATGCCTGTCTTATGCTGTATTCACACCAGACGCGGAACGCGCGGATAAATCGCACTATTCGCGCGTAAATAGCCGCGTAAACATTCAAGTTTACTCGCTTCATTCGCATGTCAAATTCACTTCAGAACAGACGCGGATTCGCGTGATGGGCAGGGCTTCTGTCTGCCCGGTGACTGTAGCTTCGTTGCTAAATGGCTAACATGGATTTTATGAAGAAAATAACAGTGTTTATGTGCTTTATGAAGGATGAAAAACAGCGTTGATACGTTTGGGGTCGTGTCTGAGTCCACTACATGCTTTCAGAGGTGCATCCAGCTCTGTGAGCTCATAAACTCCTCCAGAAACTGAACCTGGATCACAGAGGCTTTCAGCGGTGCTTCTGACTGAGCCCAGCCCAGTTTGATGACTTGTTGTCGGTGTCGCCTGGAGGATTTCACCCGGGAGATCATCAACAGGTTCTACGTTACAATCACGCCGCCACAAGAGCAAGCTTCTGATTGGTTAACGCGGCGCGAATGCCCGCTGAAGTTTAGATTTTCGAACTCGAGAGATTCGCGTGAAACGCTCGTTAAGCGCGTCAAACGCGCAAAACGCTTAATTCGCCCGGCGCCATTCACGCGTATCGTGCTATTCGCACCGCGCCATTCGCGCATATTGCGCCGCAGGATGTCTATTCGCGCGTTTGCATTAACTTAACATGTAAATCACTCGCGCTTGACGCGCATTCTGCGTCTGGTGTGAACGCAGCATTAGATAGTCGCCTTGTAAAATTAGTGGCTAGATGTTTGGCGGAACCAGTCGTATTTTCATTGCGAGTATTAAAGAAGGGATTCTCCCTTTAGCTTGGAAAGAAGCAAAGGTTATTCCTTTACAGAAAAATGCAGCACTGTGTTTTAGTGGGGCTAATAGTCGACCAATAAGTTTTTAGTCAATTCTTAGTAAAGTGTTTGAAACAATAGTGTGTGAACAAATTCAATTATTTTTAAAGAAAACTATTTATTCTCTGACTTTCAGCATATGGAGTTGGACATTCAACAGGAACAACATTAACACAAATAAATTATGATTGTTTAGTACAGATTGATGATAGTAATTCAGTAGGAACAGTATTGTTGGATTTTAGCTCTGCGTGTGATGTACTGGATCATAAACTATTGCTTGAAAAATTAAAAGGTTATACATTTACTCCTCAAACTGTACATTGGTTTAAAAGTGATCTGACTTGTAGGAGGCAGTGTGTATTTTATAATGGAAGTTATTCGGAAGTGAAGAGTTGCAATTTGGTTTGCCTCAGGGAAGTTGTTTAGGACCATTGTTATTTTCTATTTTTACTAATGATCTTCCTTTGGGTTTAAAGCATGCAAGGGCAGTGATGTGTGCAGATGATACAACATTACATCTACCTGTTGCGATTAAAAAATGATCAGCTGGTTTAGATGAGGAGTTACAATTAGTGGTAAAGTGGGTACAGAATAATAAAATGGTTTTAAATTTGACAAAAAACAAAAGTATTGTGTTTGGATCAAACGTTCTGTTGAAATGTAAGTCACAGTTAAATGAGTCTAATGAGTGTGCCTATTGAACAGGTAGAGGAAATGAGGCTTCTTTCAGATCTTCTTGATAGGTTAAAGTGGTCAAAACAGATGGATAAAAGGGTAATAGTTATGGGAAGAGGTTTATCAATTATTAAGAGATGTGTACAATTTTCACCACAGTTCTGTATCTCTCAAATTGTTCAGGCAATTGTTCTTTCTTATCTAGATATTTGTCCAGTGGTCGAGTGGTTTGGAATCACTTGAGGACTAGTAAATGGTGATTTGATTAGATTTTTTGCTGAACTGTCTCTTTAATGTCTTATAATCAGTTTTAATGTCAGGGATGCTACAACACGTGTTTTTGCTGCCCTCTTCTGGAGACTCTCTATTTAGAATTAGACTACAGATTTAACCTATTGTGCTTTTTTTTTTTTTACTAGATGTAAAATAGGTATCTGATGTCCCTAGAGCAAGTGTGTGAAGTTTCATCTCAGAATACCACATAAATAATGTTTTGAACTCGACCCTTTTAGGCTGAAATCCAAATTGCTGTTTTTTGGTGACTGTCGCTTTAAATTCAAATGAGATTGTGCTTTTCTCAAGAGAATAAAAAGTGACAATCCATAATAATTAACAGCATTAATCATAAAATTAACTAATGTTTAATGTTTCATGCTTGTTCAGTGACGTTTAACATGGGTTTACACTCACAGTGCTGGATCTCCTCTTCTCCTGTAGAGCTGTAACTCTGAGAGGAGAGAGCGCAGGTCTCTGGAGCTTCAGTACAGCACTTCCATATCCATGGGTCCTCTGATGCTGTCTGGAAGAAAAACAGGTTGAGATTTACAATTTTTTAAATTATTAGCAAGGTGATATTTATATCAGTGTTGTCAAAGGCACTAGCTGTGATACTATTCAGTACAACTTTCATTTCCAACATACAATAACCAATAGGCAGTGTTAAAGAGTCTGCTCAACAGCGCACAAATGTTAGCAGGAAATGTACCATTGTAAAATGACAGTATGAAATAGTATCACTGTTGTTTTTCTATGGTACATCAGTCATTTCTAAGTTGTTCATTTTATTGCACTATTTCCCCTGTACACAGATCAGTGGGTAACAGGATATTAATATGTAAAAGATAAACTGGGCAAATAAAATGATTAAGATGATTAAGCAAAAGAAAACAATAAAAGTTTGTAAAGCAGAAACGTAAGTTGTTGAATTTGCAGACTGAGGAGGTCATATTTACTGTCAAAAGCTATTTCCATCAAAAACATCCTAAAAGGGGAAGTTACATGTTAAAATAAGCCCCCTTATTTGATATCATCATTCTTGCATCCATTTAACTTGTACGTTTTTGGATAGTTTCTGCTTGAATCTCTCTGCAGGATGCCAGAATAGCCTCCCAGAGCTGTTATTTTGATCCTAACCCTCATAGATATTTTGCTTGAGAATGATCCAAAGGTTAAAAGGTCCAAAAGTCAATAAGGTTGAAGTCAGGGGACGATGGAGGTCATGCCATGAAATTGTCTCCTGTTATGTCCTTAGCAGACAATGCCACAGAGCTATTATTTTACCATGGAAGAAAGTAATCAGTGAGAAATTA
This sequence comes from Danio rerio, assembly GCF_049306965.1. Classification (NCBI taxonomy): domain Eukaryota; kingdom Metazoa; phylum Chordata; class Actinopteri; order Cypriniformes; family Danionidae; genus Danio; species Danio rerio. Next base: position 2,693,932 of record NC_133178.1, read on the forward strand.
ATTGATTTTTGCTGATGTCATTTTTAAACCTTCAGAAAGAGAGATAAATTACACATACTTAAACTTACATAAACAGAAAAGTCTTGTTATTTGTCCTATACTTATCCTATCCCATACTTGTTCATTGTCACATGCTTACAATGTAATTAGTTATATGATTTTAATCATAATTAAATTATACTACAGGCAAGGTACAAAAACCGACAAAAACACAAGAGCAAACAATATAAGCACAAAGGTGAATCAAACAAAATCTAAACAGGAATCCAATAACATAGAGACAATACTAAACAAAGTGAACAACCAACCAAACATGAGGAACTGGGGCACAAAATAAAGCAGGACAGAGCAATACAGTACAGAGCAAAATCCAAAGGCAAACTAAACACAACACAACAGGGCTTACAAGGACAGAACTAATTAGACAACAAGAGACAGCTTGAACAAGGAGTGATCACGTGAGCAGGGACGAAGGAAATGAAAACAAAAACCAAAACAAGAGCTAGTGCCCTCAAGAGTCCACATGAGGGCACTGCAGCAGGTGTGACAACTGCAGGATAATTTTAGGCTATTTAGGGTACTTTCATGTGCTAAATTGGAACAACTTCAAATGTGCTTTGACTGTGCAAGTTCATTACATGTTCGATTAATCTTTAAAGCTTACGTTATTTTATGACAAATAAATAATGAGCATCTTCAAAACCCACAGGTGATTTACCTTAATAACATCACATTTACATGAGAAAAAACTCCACACAATCAGGGGGGGACTGGGACAAAAATTCAACCCTGGCACTGTAGCCACACCAGCCCACATTACCACACCGACACAGCCCCACCCACGGACACGCACATTCACTAATTATATTGGTGTACAGATGGTGAAATAATATTTCATTCTTGCCAGATTTTGATTTCGTCCTGGTAACTTCGGATTTGGTCGGCCCATCTTGAAACCAGGTGTCCGTCGCTGATCGGACCAAATGCTTAACGTTTATTATTATTATTATCATCATCATCATCATCATCATATCACATCTTGTAAGAGATAAAAGCTGCCTGCACGTAAAAACAATGCATATATTTTTTAAAACTGACCGGTCCACATTTAAAAATTGGTCCGGCCCTTCTGACATTGGCCAGAATTGCCAGATGGCCAGTCCGCCCCTGCTCGCCATTTACTTAAGATCATTCCAAGCCAATTACATATTGGTTGATCTAACAAGCATTCCCTAGTGGTAACTGCTATGTGCACTAGTAAACTAAGATTGCACTAGCAGACCTCTTGCAAGTACACAATTAAGACACTAGAGCACTACGGACACTAGGTAACTAGAAATTGTAACGCTAAATTATTTCAAAAATCTCACTTATGCATAAAATGTTGAATCACCGAGACCCATAACTGTCAGGGTTTTTGAGGCTTGGGTCTCTGTGTATGTGTGCGTGTTTTCTATTGTGTTCACTTGGATGGGTTAAATGCAGACATACATTCCTCATTCCTTCACCAAGTAATTGTTTATAATAAGTAAAAGTAGGCTACTAGTATACTCATAAGTAGACTTGCTGTACAAATTAAAGTGAATGGCTGGTGGAGTGCTTATTAATGTAAACAAAAATAAAACTAAACAAGAAAATACTGCCTTTTTGCTTTTGGAACCCCAAGAGCTAGGCTTGACTAGTTTTATAATCATATAAACAGTTTTATAATTATCTTCTGCTTAAGTTAATTAAGGTTTTACCATGTTAGCATGTTATCTAATTATAAAAGTAGTTTGATAGTTAAATATGATTAAACACAAACAGAACAGCAGGATAAAGCAATGTATGTGGTCTATGTACATAGCATTTTGAGACTTTTTAAAGAGCCCATATTATGGGTTTTTGAAAATTCCCCTCCATGTAGTGTGTAACACAGCTCTAAGTGAAGTGAAGTATCCAGCTAAGGCTTAAATCTGTTAGAGTACAGTGTTTAAAACTGTTGATTCATCTATAAAAGAGTCGACTCATAGTGCTTCAAACGAGTCGCCTTGATACCGATTCATTAGGTGTTTCGCCATGACGTACGAACGAAACCAAGTTATTCACGTGCACGCGCAAACCCGGGAGATTTCAAACCTGAGGCCCCGCCCTCTGACGCAGAAACCCAGACACACACACACACACACACACCCACAAACACACACACACACACAAACATGCCGGTCGTTTGAAGTCACACTGCAGATGGATATATTGAGTCTCTACCCAAAGATGAAACCTCAGCATTATAACCAAGCAGTTGGAAACTTCTGGAAACTTCTGGAAGCTAAATGCTACAAAGAATACTTCATCAGCGTTTGTTAAAGGAAGGATCAGTAAAGAGTAACTTACTGATGGACGTCAGGATGGATTTTTCTTCCTCCATTTCTCAAGTGTAAGTACGTGCGATTAAAGTTGCCTCGTTTACTCTAGCTTGCAAATGTATTTAGTTGTGATTTGTTACTTGTAACCGCGTGTACTGTATCAGGTTAACTGGCTATATTCTCTTATCGCGTGCAAAGTCACGTTAAAAACGCAACGCAAGCTGCTTTGTTTACGGAGCTCCGTGGACGAGGAGTAGTGTGTGTGTCTGTGTGTGTGCGCGCGCTGTCGTCCGGAGGTGTGTGTGTTTGTGTGTGTGTGTGCGCGCGCTGTCGTCCGGAGGTGTGTGTGTTTGTGTGTGTGTGTGTGCGTGCGCGTTGTCGTCCGGAGCAGGGTTAAGTGCGTGTGTGTGTTTGTGCAATATGTGTGTGTGTGTCTGTGAAAAGAGCAGAGTGAGAAGCTAGGAGATCTCCTGAACTGTTTTTGGAGTTTTTGTTCAATAAAATAGTTAATCGTCTGTATTTTCAAGTCCATAGTCTGTATTTACATTGACCCACTGGCAGCTAAAATCCACGCCTACACTATAGAGCGTGTATGAACTGTGATTACTTTTATATTGCTTATTAGCTGTTTGGCATTTCACTCTCTGACTAAAGGCAGTCGACCAATCGCAACAGACTAGCTTCGCGCTAAGGAGGGGTTTGGGAACAAATGAATCACTGGACGATTCATACGGGAGTCGCTGGAATAATTAGGTAAAAATAAATGCAGATTATAAGACCATGAAGGTGTTTTTTGACCTTGCATGCATATTAGACTGTTGTTGGAGACCCTTACAACCAAGATATGACCCTATTTCATGTATAATATGGGCTCTTTAAAGTTTAAACAAGAATCTCTAGATTCATTATTACTTTTGCACTGTTTTAATACTCAAATACAATATACATATGATCAAATGATTATACTTTTATTAAATAATCAAACATTTTATTACTGTAAAATAAAAACAAGTATATACAAATATAAAAAAGTGTAATGAATATAAAATAGTTATAAATAGATACAAATATTAATTAGATTAAATACGTTTTAAATAGATTATCCAATAATAATACATTTGTATAAAACTAATTAGATTCAAGTATACAGCGTGTGGTTTTATATCAGGGATGTTTTTAGTGCCCTCTTCTGGAGACTCTGTGCACTTCACCATGTGTCATCATGCTTATTATTTAGTGGAAATAGTATTAAATGCGTGTCATTATAGACATCTCTTTCTTAAAATGACATTTCTTTGATTTTTATGTTAATCCAAAAAATTAAGTTAAATGAAAATGTGAGACTGATCCACTGCCCTTCGCTGAATAGTAACTTTAATCAGAATATTTATTTAAATTATAGGCAAAAAAAAAAGTGAGAGAGAATAAAATGTGTTAAAGACTTGATCTTTATATATTATGCCACTATTATTAACAGGGTGAACAATTAAATTTATTTGCAAATTCATTCTATTGTATGCTATTTTTTTTCCTACAAAATAAATAAATAAATAAAATAAAAAATACTCTGAATGAACAGATTTGGGAGTTTGGGGTTATTTTGTTAACACATTGAGAGGAGTTCAGGTTTTAAACTTTACATAATGCAAGTATGTTAACAAATGGAAGTAGGCTTAAGGATATGCCTTATTTTTTACATCAAGATGCTATCAGATATACATGCACGTTCAAGAGATTCAACTCAAGCAGAAAACGAGATAAAACCCATCTTGTGGTTTGTGACTGTGTCCAGTCTAGCAGAGCTTAACTGTCAATCTAAGAATGTTAAAATACATACTAATATACATATGCATCATCCAAATTTGTTCCATTAAGGTGCACAGAGAGAAGTTTGTCCAGCTGTCCGAATGTGTACACTACATATTTTTATTGTTGTGTATATTTATACAGAGAAAACTTTTTAGTGGAGCTTGTTTTTATGAACTCAAAAGCGAAGACCAGGAGACTCTCGGTTTTCTTCAAGCAGGATTCTTTACTGGATCACAAAGAAGTCTAATGCTGTGTTCACACCTGACGCGGAACGCGCGGATAAATCACGCTATTCGCGCATAAATTGCCGCGTGAACATTTGAGGTTACTCGCTTCATTCTCGCGTCAAACCCCGCTTCATTCATGTGTCAAATTCACTTCAGAACAGACGTGGATTCGCGTGATGAGCAGGGCTTCTGTCTGCCCGGTGACAGTAGCTGCGTAGCTAAATGGCTAACATGGATTTTATGAAGAAAATAACAGTGTTTATGTGCTTTATGAAGACTGAAAAACAGCGTTGATACGTTTAGGGTCGTGTCTGAGTCCACTACATCCTTTCAGAGGTGCACCCAGCTCTGAGCTCATAAACTCCTCCAGAAACTGAACCTGGCTGACAGAGGCTTTCAGGCTGGAGGATTTCCCCCGGGACACCGACAACAGGCGATAAGTCACAATCACGCCCCCACAAAAACAAGCTCCTGATTGGTTAACGCAGCGCAAATGTCCGCTGAAGTTCAGATTTTCAAACTCGAGTGATTCGCGCAAAACTGCTCTATCTTCGTTTTAGGAGAAACCCCTCTTCCATCCTATCTCCTCCGTTTCCTCCCTTTTATAAGGGGGGTCTCTCGAGACCTACCTGATCTTGGACCCCCTTATATGGTTATTGACTGGGCGGGAGCCCTGGGCTCAATTATCTTCGAGCTCAATGTTCTGTTCTCAAGCTGTTAACGCTAAGCATATCTAAGTGTGAACTCCTGAAATACATACAAAATCTTGTCGAGATGCTGAAGTTTCACCCACCCAGATCTAATCAATAATAGAGTCCTATTAGCCTACTTGCTCCCCAAATTTTCATTAAGACAAAGAACAACTATTCATTGAACTTTAGCTTCTGCATTGCTTCGATACCCAAAGTACCAAAAAGCACATTTTAGTCCTATTTTTTTTGTTTGCACTTTTGAAACATAAAATGTTCTTTCATTTACTGATTCCTTCAGCTTAGTAACTATTTTAGTGGTCACCACAGCAAAATGAACCCCCAAGTACTCCAGCATATGTTTTAAACAGCGGATGCCCTTACAGCTGCAACCCAGTACTGGGAAATACCCATACACTCTCACATTCACACACACACTCATACACTACGGCCAATTTAGTTCATCAATTCCCTTATAGCGCATGTGTTTGGACTGAAAGGCGTGATGGTGGGGAATAAAAATGGGTGGAAGGAAAAAAAAACTGGGTGGGAAAAAAACAGTGATAGAAAAACGTATTTTTAAGTTTTTTTTGCGTTCTCTCGCAAACCTGTTTCTCCACAAACACTTTCTGTTCACTTTATTCATGTAAACCCTCGCGTTTTTGTCAAAATCCTCCTGTATTTTACCATTCTATTTCACTTTCTTTACATTAAAGCTTTGCGTCGATTGCCGCCTTTCATCTTTCATCTCACATTTTTGCGAGGGAACGCAAAAACCCTAGTAATATTTTTTTCTATCACTCAGTTTTTTTTTTCTTCCACCAATTTTTTTCTTCACCATCACGTCTCTTCCTGGTCTCCGTAAAGCGGAGCACAGAGAGGAAACCCACGCCAACATGGGGAGAACATGCAAACTCCACACAGAAATGCCAACTGATCCAGCTGGAACTCCAACCAGTGACCTTCTTGCTGGGAGATGACAGCACTTATCACTGAGTCACTGTGCCACACTAATATAAAATGTTACCATCCCATATTTTTTTGTTAGGGTCTTTCACACCTAGATGTTTGTTTCAAAACCTGAACATTTTGCCCCCTTAGATCAGTTGGTTTGGGCATATGTGAACGCTCTGATCTGCACCAAAACAATCGGTCCAAGACTGCCTGAATGAGGTGGTTGAAAAGTAGTCAGCTACTTTTTTTGGACAGTTTTGGAAATGTTGCTGTCTATGGAGGATGAGGGATCAGTGGCGTAGCAGACGGGCCCGCAGGGCATGCACCGCAGGGGGGGCCCCGCGTGATTAGGGGGCCCCGCGACGTCGCGATTTTCAATAATTGAAAATCCAGCAACCGCAATATTCAAACTCTTGGGAACAACTGTGGTCGGAACCAAAGTTCACAGGTCTGTGTTCTCTAAACACCTTTCAAGCGGTGGACTACTACATTCTGATTGCTTGCCGCCGAACCGCGTCATATCATAGCTCAAAGTTGACTTGATTTGAACTCTCCTTGACGCTCACACCGGAGAAGACGCGCCGCGCTGTTTCTCGCTGCCGGTTCTCATTGACGCTCTCGCCGCTTACAGCTTGTGATCGCTCCTCAGTTTGTGAAGGCTTCCCCGCGTTGTCGTTCCACCCTGCCTCCCTTTCCCGCTTTTTAATTTGTGATCGCTTGTGACCCCCCCCCTTCATCAGGGGGCCCCGTCAGTGATCCCTGCAGGGGGGCCTCCGCATTTTGCGCTACGCCACTGTGAGGGATCTACCAGAGGTTTCACCTAAAATATATTCATTAGTGTCTGAGGAAGCTCTCAGGGGAGAATGGAGAGTTATTAATAACAGAATTTTCATTTTTGGGTGAACTAACCCTTTAAATTCTCAACTGTGAAGGGGAACAGCTAGCTATTTTGTGTCTTGTTTTAAGCACACAGGTGGAGCAATCACTCTCTTATCAGATGATTTCTTCAGTTTCTGTTTAGTGAAGCACGTGCCTCATTGTTTTGCACCCACATGACACAAGGCATGTGTGACATTTTAGTTTTACTTTGCGATCACTTAGATCATTTTTCACAGTTACGTAAATTAACATGCTTGAAAAAGATCTTGCAATTTACTTTCAGATTTGAAGAATGTTGCCACTCTGGCTAAGTAGCTTTTACACAAAACAACAGATGGTGTTCACACAGAAAGAACGATGTTTACCTTAATATCAGACCTTATCCTAGACCTGTAGGGAAGTTTTATAGCTAAACTCTCAGAAATAAAGGTTTAAATCGGACAATGGTTCCTAACAGGTCCTTAAATGTACATATTATTACCTAAAATGTACAAATGTGTACCTCACATAGACTGTAAAATATATGGACGTAGTGTCCGTGACGTCACCCATAGATTTCTGAAGATCGCAAATGAAGCAACAAGTAGGCATGGCCAACTATCAACATTTTGTTTGCGTGTCATCGCACCCACCAGGGGTGACCAAATAAGGGCAAAGAGGCGGAGCGTGAGTGGAGCTACAGACGCCTGCTAGCATTTTGCTTAGACAGGCTTTTCTTTTGGAGAAATGTTTAAAACTTCATTACCTGTGACTTGTTTGTATTTTGACCACATGTGCCTGATTTTACACTATATCAATAAAGTGTTTAGATGTTTAAAACACTGTTGCAACATATTGAGCCACTAAACATTGTTCTTATTACGTTCTTAAATGCAAATGACTTCCAAACACTTCAGTCTGTGTTAGTAAATGCAAGACTATTGGTGAAATCCAGCATAACACTGTATGACAACGCTTCAGATGACAGTTCTACAGCCTACAGCTAATCAATCTGACAGATTCTGGAGTGCATTACAGCTCTAAAGAGCATTGATGCGTGTGGCGTTCACTCCTGTCCTTAATAATTACTTTCAATTGATCTTTTGATCTTGTTTGTCTTTTTCCCTTTTCAGTTTTCTATTGGTTAATCTGGTGGCGTCAGGCCTTTAAAACAAACGGAAGCGGACTTCTACAGCCCCTCATTCCTCCACGTCACCACAGTCTTTGACGGCTTTATTGTCGTGTTCTTTATGCTTTCCTTTTGATATTTGTTTGGAGTGGGGAGCTCCAACCTGCTTTAGGTTTGTTTGGTTGTTCTTTATTATGTTGTTGGGCTCCCCATCTCTTGTCAATTTGGATTGTTTTGTTGGTTATGTTATGTTAATAAATAATTTAGCTGGAGCACTTTGGCCGTTGTTTATTATGTTACGTTGTCTTTTGGTCACGAGTCTTATTTAAGTTAGGGACCATAACAAGCATTATAAATTATCTTAAATAAAATAAATACATTTATAGAGATTGTATAGAAGTATATAATTTCACTCACCTGGGAAATGGAGGCCATGTGAATGGTTTGTGAGCACAGTTAAGTGCACACTGCATGCCATATCATCTGACAATTGTAAGAAATAATTCCAAAAGGCAACTGAGTGTGTAAAGCCACATAAAACAACACAGAAATACGATAAATATGCCGAGTTCAGCGGCTAATCAGCCGGAATCAGCTGAGCTGACGTGACGGCGACCAGCGAGACCTAGCTGTCACTCAAGTGGCCACGCCCTTAATTATGCAAACTTAATATAACCTAATATAAACAAAAAAACATGAGTTATACAAATATTCACCCCCTCACAGTTGTCATGAAGGGTAATATTAGCTATATGAACCAGCTAAAGACATCTTTTGTAGCAGGCTGTAAACATGTTTTATCAGCTGTAAATTTGGCCAATTTGCCATTGCAGTCAGTAATCACCTGGACTTCCTGGAGCCAGTTCCCAAAGGCCAGTCGATGAATTGCGATGAATTTTAGTTACTTTCTCCACCCCCCCCCCCACCCCACCCCCCATCTCGTCTTTTCCTTAGATCAGGCGGCACAGCTGTCCAGTGATTAGCACTGTTGCCCCACAGCAAGAACTCCGCCAGCACTGGTTCTCGCTCGGCTGGCAGGAGCTTCTCTGCAAAGTTTGTGTGTTCTCCCTGTGTCCGCATGGGTTTCCTCCAGGTCTTCCGGTTTCCTCCCACCATCCAAAGATATACATAATTAAGCAATCCAGGCACTATTTTACTCCGTTCCTCCTCTAGTGTTTCCTTACTACCGCAGCCGGGGAGTTTTAAATCTACCTAAGCTCAAGCTTCCCTCTCGCTCTACGATCGGGAAGGAGCCCTGGGCTCGAGGATCTCTTGAGCTCAGGGCTCTCTCCCGGGTCAGCATGCCAAAACAAGCTTATATTAAATCATCAGCTAAGTGTAAACTCTTGAATTAGGTCTTGAATGCCTCTGCAGTGCACACAACCTAACAACATATTTGGTATGATTATTGTTAATACTGTCCTCTATCATTGTGCCAAATTATACAACTTTCCCGCATACGCCTATATGGGCTGCCATTCAAATCCGGCTGAAGAAACGGAAGAAGAAGAAGAACACTAACGAAAGCAATAGGTGCCTACGCACCTACGGTGCTTGGCCCCTAAATATACATATTAAAAGAAGGCCTCATAAGTTATAAGCAATTATACTGTAATTTTTATAAGAATGATATAAAATTTAGTTCATCAGTTCCCCATAGCGCATGTGTTTCGACTGTAAGGGTAAACCGGAGCACCCGGAGTAAACCCACGTGAACACGGGGAGAACATGCAAACTTCACACAGAAATGCCAACTGACTTAGCCGAGGCTCGAACTAGTGACCTTCTTGCTGTGAGATGACAGTGCTAACCACTGAGCCATCGTGTGTCCCTCTTATACTTGATCATTTTGAAAATTATTAACAGCTACTACACAATAGCTTTAGATTATTATAGATAACATGTCAAACCTGTGTGTGTGTGTGTGTGTGTGTGTGTGTGTGTGTGTGTGTGTGTGTGTATGTGAAGTGAGTTTACAGTGATGTGATGATAAATACTCGTGTTCAATGACTCATAAACGTGAAAAAAATAAACAAGACACAATAATGAGTTGACTTAAGTTCGTATCAGTCATGCACATGTGGGCGTTGTAGCTACCATAAAACTATGATCATTTCCACCATGTTACTTTACAGTGGGTAAAAATGAGAATAATGCTGATTATCAAGTTTTGCCAAACACCCTGACGAGATAAAATCAAACCGTCAGTTTTCCATTCCAGCCTGCAGATCATTTCTTCTTGTTTAGGAAGGGTGATGTATGTTGTTTATTTAAATGCACACAGCTCTGCAATCCCGTTCATAATGAATATAAATGATTAAAATTAGGGATGTAACGGTATCAGAATTTCACGGTACGGTAATACCTCGGTATGAATGTCACGGTACGGTATTTATTGAATCATTTACAGGAAAAAACAAAACTTATGAAAATACTCCAAAAAAGTGCCAAAAGTGTCAATGACATACAAATTAGCCATCTATCTGTAAGCTTTGAAACAGGAACTTCAATTTTAATAACAAAAAATTATTAAACCATGTAAAAAAATAAAGTTTCAATTTAGTATTGTTGAAAACTCATCACATTCAACATTTAATCACTCACTCACTCACTTTGATAGAGATGGGTTTAAAGAAAAATTATCATATAATTATAATCTGGTAAAAGCTGGTATATCTGGGTATTTACAATGTCCCCTGCAACAGAAAAAACCCTCTCATTTGGGACTGAGGTTTCTGGGACAAGAGAGATATGACTTGGCCCAGGTTGACAGCAGTGGGTAACGTTGTGCATTGTCTTTCCCCCACTTGAGAAGACAAACCATGAGTGAGATAGAGATCTCATGTCTGCATCAATCTGAACAGTGTGCTGTGTTTCTGCAGTCCCCATGATATTAGTCGTATTCCCCAACTTGCAGGCACGTGCACACATAGGGCTTAACCTGTGCAGTGCACATGCCCTTTTTAGTCTTGGATAGAAAGTTCCCTTCCAAAATGATCAAAAGTGCCCCCGCGACGCGACATACCCTCCGTCCCCGCTTTACAGTACGTGCGCGACAACACAGCTGATAAGAACTCGCGCGACAACACAGCTGATAAGAACTCGCGCGACAACACCGCTGATAAGAACTCGCGCGACAACACCACTATTTAGTACGCGCGCGGCGACAACACCCGCTTTAGGGTTTTCCAGCTCTTTTTGATCCCCGCTTCTAGCAGCACACTCCATTTCCGCATTACTGGATCTGTAGCGACAACAGACCGCAAGGGATTATGGCCAAGCCTGGGCTGATGGGAATTGTAGTTTCCGGTACCTCCCGTTCGCTTCATTTGCCTGAGCAAATTTTCTCAGAAGACCTATAGTTTTACCGAGTCATGCGACTACGGTAATATTGAAAAAAAATAATAGTGCGGTATGACGGTATTTACAATACCGTTACATTCCTAATTAAAATGTTCCACTTTAAAATAAAGCTTTAATTCTGTCACATGATAAACAGACCTTTATTAATGTTAATTCAAATAAATGTTGTATTTTTATGGTGGGGCGACGTGGTGGCACAGTGGGTAGCATGTTTGCCTCACAGTGTGAAGGTTGCTGATTCGAGCCTCGGCTGAGTTAGTTGGCGTTTTTGTGTGGAGTTTGCATGTTCTCCCCCTGTTGGTGTAGGTTTCCTCTGGGTGCTCTGGTTTCCCCCATGGTCCAAATACATGTGCTATAGGGGAATTTGGTAGGCTAAAATGTACATGGTGTAGGTGTGTGATTGAGTGTGTTTGGGTGTTTCCCAGGAATGGGTTGCAGCTGAAAGGGCATCCGCTGCGTAATACATATGCTGTATAAGTTGGAGGTTCAATCCGCTGTGGCGACCCCGGATTAATAAAGGGACTAAGCCAAAAAGAAAATGAATGAATGTATGAATTTTTAGGGTGGCTTGAGAAGGTAAAGTGTAGACAAGATGCAGCTGTGGATACGCACATTAATGTAGCATCATTATTGTAATACTGTATAACAATAACCAATATTTTTACAGTACTGTGACGGCTGGGTTTAGGGTTGGGGTTAATAAAATACAATTAAAGCGTAATTTAATAAATAAGATAAATAATACTCTGTACGGCTACTGTTCTTACATTACTGTGATGGCTGGGTTTAGGGTTGGGGTAGGGGTTAACAAAATACCTTTAATGGGTAATTTAATAAATAATATAAACAATTCTTGTTAACTTCCGGCTGCAACCATATCTGATCTAGCCACAACCGCTTGAGAAAGCCGCCATTCTGATATCTCAATAAACTTCTTCTTCTTCTAAGACAAATTTTAAGTTCTATCTCAACCTAAGTCGTTCAAGCTATATCTTTCAAACTTTCGTCAGACCTTCAAACTGGTCTGACTCAGGATATATTTTCCTGATCTGACTTTTGTTTTGTTTTTTTTAAATTACCCAGAAAATTCAAATTGACTTAACATTGAGTCAAACTTTGTGAGCTCATAACTCTGCATCAGACTGTCCTGCAGACTTAAGAATGGCCTCATATACCTTAGTCTAGCCAGCAGCCAATCACTGATGACCTTTAGACTTCCTAGCCACTCCCTAGCAACCAATTTCAGCACCCTAGCAACTGTCCTATAAACTTCCATTGTAAGACTGTAATTGACTTAACATTGGATCAACCTTTGTGAGCTCATAAATCTGACCTTTAAATGTACAAGCCATGCACTAACAACCACTTACAACACTCTAGCAAAAGTTCCATAGATGCTGGCTGCGTCTGAAGCTGCGAAATTCCATACTATACAGTACGCTAAAATCAGTATGCAAGTCGAGTGGTATGTCGGAATTCATAGAATTCAAAAATCAGTATGAGAGAAGTACCCAAATGACTTACTACTTCTGTTGAGATCATATGATACCCCCGTGAGACAATTCATGAATGAGAGTAAAGCGGGTAGGTCATGTGATAATGAAAAAATGGCGTATGTAATACGTCCAAGTTCCATTCATACTTTCATTTCCATGTATTAATCATGCTAAAAACATGCTAATTCATGTTACAATTATGCTAACAACATGCTAATGTATGTTAGAAACTAACTTCCGGCTGCAACCGTATCTGATCTAGGAACAACCACATGAGAGCCATTCTAATATCTCTAGTAAACTTCTTCTCTTTTTTTTCTGAGACTATATTTAAAGTGTATCTCCTCCTAAGCCATTCAAGCTATATCTTTCAAACTTCTGTCAGGCCTTTAAACTGGTCCGACTCAGGTTGCTATATCTTTTCCAACTGAAAAACCACCCAGAAATTTCAGAAAAGTCTCATTGATTTAACATTGGGTCAAACTTTGTGAGCTCATAACTCTGCATCAGACTGTCCCACAGACTTAAGAATGGCCTCATTTAAGTCAGTCTAGCCAACCACAGATGACCTTTAAAATTCCTAGCCACTTTTTAGCAACCAATTTCAGCCCCCTAGCAACTATCCCATAAACTTCCATTGTAAAAGACTGTCATTGACTTAACATTGGATCAACCTTTGTGAGCTCATAAATCTGACCTTTAAACATACTAGCCATGCACTAACAACCACTTACAACACCCTAGCAACTGTCCCATAGACGCTGACTGCGTCTAAAACTGCATACTTTCATACTATATAGTATGCTAAAATCAGTATGCGAGCCGAGCAGTATTTCCGACTTCATAGAATATGAAAATTAGTATGCGGTCAGTGTACACACACACACACTGATGATGACACACACAGATACACAGTTTAAGTTAATCAGTGAATCATTAACTGGACTATAAAGACTCCTCGCATTGCTGAGTCTTGTTTACCCTGTGTAACATTACAAAGCGGGTTTCCTTGTTTGTCTTGCCATGTTTCGATCCTTGCTTTGTTTACCTTTTTGATTCTTTGCCGCCTAGGCTTACCTTTTGCCTGTATTCTGACCATGTATTTTTGACCAGCGTCTGTTTTGACCATTACCCGTCTGACTACTCTTATTATTCAAACTATGCACGCGGATCCTCACTTCTGTTGTCAGCGTCTGTACATTACAGATACTATTTGCGCACTGCACTTCAGATTAGTTTGTTTCATTAATGGCTTTATTGTGTTTTAGTGTATTTGTTTTATTTTTGTGAAAAGTTCTGTTCAGTTTTTATATACAGTATATTTAGTTTCAGCTTTAGTTTTATTAATAATAGATTATCAGAGTTGACAACACTTCCAGCGTCAAAGATTAGCTTACATTAACACCTCTGCAAACATCTGATAGTAAAATTAAAATAATAGTTTCAACAAAAACTAAATCCAAAACCACACACGAAATGAATAAAAGTAAAAATGATGAAGATTTCTAACTTCTTCATACATAGGATCATACTGAATATGTAGTTAACAACATCTAATCTACATTTTTGGCGAATGACGAATAGTTGTGTTTTATATTTATATAGGATAGATGCTACTATTTATTCAATTCATCTCTATTTCTTTAGCGCTTTTACAATGTAGATTGTGTCAAAGTAGCTTCACATAGACTTAGGGTGCTTTCACACCTACACTTTTGTTTCGGAACGTATCTCGTTTGCCCAGTTAGCGCGGTTCGTTTGGCATATGTGAACAGGGCAATCGCGATCTGTTTCGTGCCAAAGTAATCGCTCCAAGATTGCCTGAGTGAGGTGGTCTCGGCTCGATTGAAGCGAACCCTGGAGCGGTTCGATTGCAGTGAGAAAGCGATCCGATCCGAGCGCGGTTATATCACAGTGTTTTATGGATATGTAATAGGCTTACGGCTATATGAAGAGACAATTATGAGTAGGGCGGGAAGTTTCACGAGTCTCCGGATGCCCGCAAATGAGTAATGATCTCCCGGTAATCTTGCGTCTCCCTCCCGGTCTTCAAATAGGCATCGTCGCGCACCCTTCTCACCCCTCCCCACCGCATCTCTCCTCAGACACGTCGCGCGCTCACCCTGTCAATAACCACCACAAACCACCACCTCTCCTGACAGCTGAGCGGGACGCTGCAAAATAAACAAAACACTCTGACCAATGTGAGGAGAGTTTACTCGCACGTGACTTGTTTTAGCTCTTTTAGTCCGATTAGAAAATTTGCAGTGTGAAAGCGAACCGCTCCAAGAGCAAAGAGCAACAATGTAACAATTGTAATCTCTGTTTCGGAATAACTGAATCGATTCACAGGTGTGAAAGCACCCTTAGACTCAGCTTTATTATCCCGTTAGGGAAACTAAAATTACAACAAGGTGCCATAACACAGGCGAAGTTCCATGTACACATTAATAAAATATTACCACACAACATCCATACATCAGTATATAGAAACATCCCCCTCCCCCCTGGACTCAGTTATTGACCTAATGGCCACCATTATAAACTTTCTGGTTCTATTTGTCCTGTAAACAGGAACCCTAAAACGACATCCTGATGGCAACAGCTGAAATACAGAGTACAATGGGTGATCCGGGGTGCATAGGATACCCTAAGCTCTCTTTAGAACATAATTACGGTAGATTACCATTGGACCAGTCTGATTAAAACCAATGATCTTGCCTGCCACCTTCACCAGGCTGCTCAACCTGTTCCTGCTTGACACACTCAGATTGCCGTACCACGCTACAATGCAAAAAGATCAAACAGATTCAACAAATTGTTTATAAAACAGCGCCATCATAGAGGTACAGACCTGAAATGATCTAAGTTTCCTCAGAAAAAACAGTCTTTGTTGAACTTTTTTATAGGCAGCCTGGGTGTTAGGTTGATAGAAGATCATAGCAAATATAAACATTGTCAGCTCAGTTGAAGTTCAGTTTAGCTCAGTTTAGTTTGGTTTAATAATCACTACATCACTACTGAGAGTCCAAACACTGAAGAGCAAATCCATCGATGCGCAGCTCCACAGATCCCGAATTAGCAAGCCAGTGGCGACAGTGGCGAGGAAAAGAAGTGAAGAATTAAAAAAACTCGAGAGAAGCCAGGCTCAATTTCTCCTAAGGCCAAATGTCTTGTGCAGAGCTGCAGTGTAGTTGCTGGAGGTTGAAGAATGCTGGACGTCCATAGTAGAGAAGCTGCAGGTGGGAGATGTCACCGGCTGGTGTACAGGCTGGCCCTTCATTTATATATTATTTATATAAATTTATATATAAACCTGCTCTTCACTGATGTGTTGGTCTGTAAAAGCGCATTTACAAGTGTTTTTATAAACAGCCACAAGTCAGATTTCCACCACAGAATGGATGCTTGTGTCTGAAAATTAATTTTTATATTATTTTTTAGTGACTATTGTTGGTTTTGTTCATTAATGTCAGTTGTTTTTCAGTTAATGAAAATGTTATTTGACCAATAGTTTAGTCTTAGTTTTCATTTACTAAAACAACCTTAGTTTCAACAGACATTCAGACTTAATATTCACCAAATTTTGCAGAACAGCGACAAATTTGCATCCCTGCTTTGGATGATCATAAAAGATTGCACTTGCTGTTTTATTGTTTACCTCCCATGTGTGACCATAAGCATCTATTAAAATACACTCTATGAGTCTGATTTCACTTTACCTTTAGGCTATTGACCTTTATCTACAATGCGGAAGTGCGCTTGCTTTTGTGATTTGTTTTAGAACTTACAATACGGTTGTGTAAGAAATGGCAGAAAGCAGTCAAACTACTTGCTCTACAAACAAGTGTGTCCATGAATATACATAAAAAGTAGAATAATATAATAAGACGTCGTCAGTTTGCAACATTGAACATTATCTAAAAATGAATGGAAGTGAATGAGAGTGGAAGTCTCCAGCCAAAAACATTCCTATAGTTGCCCACTCAATTGTCAAGAATAAGGTCAATACAAGATCTTATTTTACAAGAAAAGTGTTTATTAAACACTTGTAATGTCTATAGTTTGGCTAGATATTCCTGTTTCAGACCACTGAAAGTATTGTTTCCTGCACAGCCTGCTGGACGAGATCATGCTTTTACAGTGCTGGATGATCATTTTTATGATTATTATTATTTAAGATACAGATCATTGCAAACTATTTATTGGGCGCATATTTTTCTACATGTAGCTTTGACGTCCTTTAGGAGTAATCAAATGTCAGTAGGTCACCCTCCACAGTCAATAACTTCTGTCATAATGTTGCACAATTAACATAAAACTATGTTGGCATAACTTATTGAACTTTCTGCGTGCTTTGTAAAATGTACTAAGCTGGTACTGTACAAACTTTCTTTTTATACAATAGCAGAGAAAATGGAAAAACTGGTTTAAGGTGTTTAGAGATCACTTGCGGTTTCAGTGTCTTATGCGTATAAATAAAGGCTGCTGAGATTGTTCAGTTGCTGAAGAGACACAGGTTTGCTCTGCAGAAGCATCAACACAGGTAAAGCCATTCTCTTTAGGATCTAAGAACTCTTGTTATTAATATCTTGTAGTTTTGCAAATAGTAATTACTTTTTAGAACAATAGCCTTCCAGAATTTTAGACACGGATGACTTAGATGGATCCAAATTATTCCGTACAGCCAGCGTTTGGTGTAGAAAGTTACAAGTTAACAGTAAGTCTAATTAAATTAGATTTCTAGTGAAAAATTAAAGTGAGAAATTACTGTACATTTTTAGATTAATTTAATTACAGTACTTGCTTAAAATATTGTCCATGAATTCAACAATTTTTGTATAAATCAATTCGGGGAAGCTCTGAAATTGTATTTTGTTATACAAATATATTTGGCAGAATAATTATATTTATTAACTAAAGAAACTCGCATTTATAAAGATGATCAAACATGATTAAAAACAATGACTTAAGTTACAAATGAATGGTAACATACTATATATATGAAAAATTGTGATATTGCTTTGAATAACACCATTGTGAGTGTTCTGCTCTTTACACTCTTGCTTTTATGTGTAATAATCTAATTTTAACTTGAGCTTATCAGCACAGTGCTCAAACAACACAGATTGAAGATCAACAATTATTCTACAAACTGTCTGGAATATAGCTTTACTAACAAGAGCGAGTTATCGACCAAACAGTCCTCCTGCTATCAGCTGCTTACCTTCTTCCTGAGACAGGATAACACAGACGACACATAATGGCTCTGGATCAGACTGATTCAGAATCTCCAAGGCAATCTGACGGCAATTCGTACATTTCTGATTTAGTGGCTAATTCGTAAGATCTAATTTGTACAATTTATCACGATTTGCTCATCCACCAATGACGGTTGGGTTTAGGGGTGGTTGTTGGGTGCCACACCTTATTTTTAGAATCATACAATTTTGTACGTCTGAACTCGTACGAATTAGCCACTAACTGACAAAACGTAAAACGCTTAAGTTTTTTGTGAGATCTAGCTGGAATCTCACAGCTGCACAAACTGCCAAAAAGATTCTACATAAGACCGCTGTTCTTGAAACAAAGTTACTTGCGATCTGACCAGAACTGCCTGATCAAGTGTCCCACCGGGTCCCACTCGCACTCTCTTTGCAACAGTAAAGAGACTTACAAATCCTTCCCCTACCTTGAAGGGAGAGGTTACTATATCACACCCATGACATATGGAGTCCCACAAGGCTCCATTCTGGCACCTCTGCTGTTCAACCTTTATATTCTCCCTCTGAGCCAAATAATGAGAAAGAACCAAATTTTCTACAACAACTATGCTGATAACACTCTTACTGCCTAATGACTACAGCCCCATTGACACCTTCTGCCAATGCATTAATGAAATGAACAGTTGGATGTGCCAAAACTTTAAGTTAAACAAAGAGAATACTGAAGTGATTGTGTTTGGAAACAGAGATGAGGTTCTCAAGGTGAATGCGTACCTTGGCTCTAAAGGTCAAACGACAAAAAATAAGGTCAAGAAGCTTGGTGTGACTCTGGAGTCAGATCTGAGTTTCAACAGTCATGTCAAAGCAGTCAGTAAATCAGCATACTATCATCTCAAAAATATTGCAAGAATCAGAGGCTTTGTTTCTAGTGAAGATTTAGAGAAACTTGCTCATGCTTTTATCAGCAGCAGGGTGGATTACTGTAATGGACTCCTCCCTGGTCTTCCTAAAAAGACAGTCAGACAGTTGCAGCTCATCCAGAACACTGCATCCAGAATTCTGACCAGAACCAGAAAATCAGAGCACATGACACCTGTCCTCAGGTCTCTACACTGGCTGCCAGTTACATTCAGAATAGATTTTAAAGTATTATTACTGGTCTATAAATCACTAAATGGCCTCAATCCATTACAGATATGCTGACTGAATACAAACCTAACAGATCACTCAGATCTTTAGGATCATATAAACTATAAATTCCAGTCAAAGTTCAGTCAAAGCAGGGTGAATCAGCCTTCAGCTGCTAACAGCGCCCCCCGCTGCTGGAATCAGCTTCCAGAAATGATCAGATTTAGACAAGACTGAAAACACATCAGTTTAGCTGTGCCTTTACTGAATGAGCACTGTGCTCAGTAAATATTTTTTTATACTTGTTTCTTTTATTCTTGTTTACATAAAGCACTATAACCAATGTGTATGAAATGCACTATATAAATAAACTTGCCTTGCCTTGAATCTATTCTTGTCTCTACTTTCTCTCTTTTGATGTTGAGTCATTCTGTTCAGCTAAAAATGTTGTTTGTTATTACATTGCTTTAAAAGATTACCTTTTTTTTAAAAAAGAACTCGTAAAGGCCAAGTTTAAAGAGTTAAATTTCTATGTGAAATAGAGATTTTAAATAGAACTTTTTCAAGTAATTAAAATCCTTTAAGTAATTAAATTATTTTTCATTACAAAAGTTATTTAAGTACAAGTGTAATGTTATAATACTTAGAAAGTAATTACCCAACACTGTAAAATCTCTGAATGTTAAAACTGAAGTGATGTTTGCAAATGTGCATTATAAACGAACACTAAAAATCTAGCAAAATATCTGATGGAGATCTTTTATTTCCATTTACAGTAAATGATGTTATGTGCTTTCAGGTCACAATGAGGTTTCTGATCTCAATGTGTTTGTTGCTACAGATGATTAATGGTGAGTGATTTGTAGTCTACTATTTGTATTAATGAGTCAATGTGTAATTAAATCCAACCCAGGCTCATTCTAATCACGTAGCACTATATACATTTTCTGGAGAGCACCAAATACATACCAGGAGGTACGTTTTTTTGCAGTTTTTGTTTTTGCGAATCCACCAGAGGCCGCTGTGTATGCCTTTTCAGATCTCAAATTTCTCTCATGAGTGCCATTCGTGCCTGCTGTTCTCACGTAAATCCACCAGAGGCCGCTGTTGACTGACTGACTAACCAATCGACTAACCAATCAACTGACCCATCCTCCTACTTCCCAAACCCAAGAAAAAGTGTTTTTAAAAACACAAATTGACCCGCGTCTCAAGTCCACTGACATACATGGCGAGATAACCAAATGACTAATAACAGCAGAAAAGCCATCCACACTGAGGTAAGTGGTCAGTTGGTAGCGTAAAAAGGAGCGGCGTCATACCATCCCCTAGCGTTTGTTTTAAAGACGGAATGCAGCCATACGTACTTCTCGATACATAATTCCTAATCTCCAGAAATGTATATAGGGATACGTTTTCAAAATGAGTCTATGTTGATTAAATCATTATGATCAAGAGTCAAATTTGTTTCCTAACTTGCTTGTTTTGTCATGTTTTCATCTTTTGCTTTTCAATCATTTTTCAGACATCAGATTATTATTTAAAAGGTCCACCCCTGATAAAATTTATAATAAATCTGTGTAATGCATTAATCTACTGAAAAAAACACCAACCCTTAGTTTGCTGAAAGTGAAAGATGAGAAGAGGAGCTTTAAAATAAACCCAGCCCTTACTCAATAATCCATTTAAGCCATTCCTGCCAACACTACTGTTTTTCCTGGGAGTCTCCCGTATTTCAGACCTATCTCCTGTTCTGTTTTGTCTCCTGGAATTTACCCACCTCCTCCTCTCTTCAGTTTGAGAATCACAATACCCCCCCCCCCCCCACCCCCGCTCTTCAGTTCGAGAATTATGTATGTATGTGTGTGCATTCATAGTTGATCAAATGTAATACTAGTTCTCTGCTTGGAGTCCTAACATTCCTCCCCCCATGACCCAGTACAGCTATTTTTGGGGTAGCTACACCTACACACATAAAGGTATTTAACAAACATAATCAACTGATTTCCAAAGTTCCCATAGTTCAGAAAATGTTTAAACCATTGTCTACACCATTTCTGACAATAAAAGATTTTGGCCTCTTATGAATTGACAGCAGTGTTTTAGGTTCCTGACAACACATTTACAAAAACAAGAAAATGCTTTAAAAAGGAGAATCACTTAAGAGAACCAATAAGAACCGGAAAAAGACAACGTAGGCTAAATTATATACTCTCTTATCTAAACGACTCAAAAAAAACTTTGGCTATACAGCCTACTCTGAGAGGATGAAATGACAACTAAACTGGCTGCAAAATATAACCATTACCATAGTTAATCAACGCATTTGCCTTATTTAAAAAATCTACTCATTTTAATCTTGCAATTATGATAACTTATTGATAATGTCTGTTTTTATAAACTTTTCTGTCATTTATTTCTCATTTGCTGATTATTTTATTAATTTGTTGATGTTAATATATTACATAGGCTATTTTATATACATATCTCAAATCTTTTGGCATTCGAATTTGCTTTGAACTTGAAAGAGAGAAAGAAGCTGATTTGACCTGTCAGTGTGAGCACATTGCTCCTGAATAGCATTTCTTTTTCATTTCAGTCTTTACTTTAACCTATTAAAAAAGAAAGGTGTCATAATAAATACAATCATATTATATTTAATTTAATATTATTAAAAATAGAATTATGTTTTGTTTATTGCATATAGCTAACCATTTATCTGATGAGGGTAAATGGTGTGTTTCAATCCGGCTATCGCCATAAGTGCGGGAAGCACTCCAATTGATAGTTTTTTTTCCAATAAGGTGGTAAAATAAATACATTTCTAATTTAGTTAAGTGTTGTTCACATTAAATAACTGTAATACAAAAACATTGATTTTAAAAGTATTTTGTGACACCCACATACGTCATTAAAACGCAGATTTATGTTGTAAATAGTGCTGTCAGTCGATTAAAAAAAATTAACTAATTAATCACACCTTTTTAAAAAAAATCATCGCGATTAATCACATTTAAAATACTAGACTTGTAATTTTGGCTATTCAAATGTAAAATTCATGTAAACGCAAGACAAAAACTATTTAAATTCATAATATAATTGTTTATTAGAATTTTTGTTTAACTTGTAACACAGATTTCTTCATGTAAACAACAAACCCACAATAAACCATCAAGATCCTGGCTTGACAGCCATATTTATTACATTTATTAATAAAACACAGGCATGTTAATGCCATTTAAATTTCAAAACAATCGATGCCAATAAAGAAATATTGAATTCCATGTTGGATTCTAAGTGGACTGCAGAAATAATAATAAATAAATAAATAAATAAATAAATAAATAAATAAATAAATAAATAAATAAATAAATAAATAAATAAATAAATAAATAAATAAAGCCAAAATACAGGAATTGCAGATATGAAAAATGACAAATTATAATAATAAACTATACTTGTATATAATATACTATAGCTGTGAGTTGAGAACATAAGTTATAGAGTAGAAACAATTTTGCTTAACTTGCTAAGACTAGGAGTATCCTGCAAGTGCACAGAGATTCCCAAATGTCCGCACATGAATAATAATCTCTCGCAAACCAGTCCTTAAATACATTGCACACCCCTCTCCCCCGCATCCCTCCTAGCTCTTCAGGTATGTTGCGCGCAACTCACCCCCACCGCTCTTCAGGTACGTCTCGCGCGCACACGCCCCTACTCAGATACGTCGCTCACTCCACCCCTGACACCCCTCAACTGGAGCGACTCTCTTCAGATTCAACACGCATAATCGCGTTCATCAAATTTGCTTAAACTTAACGTTCTAAATTATGGCTGTATTTCACAAGAATTCTGACACAACAACGCGAAGCATATGCTTTCGTTGCGTTTAATGAAGAAACAAGCTAAACTTGGAGGGCTCTTTGAAAGCTCGCGACTTCCCCAGAGACTTTCTGAATACATTTACATAAGACAATAAGTACGATTATGTGCGAATATGTACAATACTCCGATTTTAATATGATTAAGATAATACTCTTATTAAAAGTGTACCGTGTAAGCAGTGATTTGATTACTTTAAAGGAACACGTAGTCACGAAATGCGGAGGATTTTCTTTCTGTTCGCCATGCGGTATCAAGTTACATTAAAACAGAAGTCGAAAGTTAAAAATGAAACACCTGAAATTGCATGAAACTCTGGAGAGCCTGGTGATGCGACTAATTGTTTTATACTGAAACTTGCCTTCAAAAAGTGCTTCCTTGTTCTTATCCATATTTTAACATGTTGAACACACGTCCACCACAACAGGAGGTAAAAAAACCTGCAACTGCGTTAATTGCGTTAATTCTTTTCAACACGTTAATTATTTCAAATTAATCGCATGCGTTAACGCACTAATTTCGACAGCGCTAGTTTTAAATAATAACTCAGAATCAATGCTTTAATTTTAGGCTGATAATAACTATTTAACGTCTATGCAATTAATGTAATACTATACGTAAAAACTAATTTTTTAAATACTAACTTTTGGGAAAAGGCAAAATCAACGAATTATGTTTGTTATGTTCGGCTAACGATGGTTTTGGGAAACGCATTCCAGGTTGTGAATTATACTTTTCCACACTATAGGCTAGCCATGACATGCAACAGGTAACAATTTTGCTTTTGACCTAGATATCGAGTCAAAGCACCACGCATCCCGGCGTTATGGATATATTAGCTAAATATTATTATTATTATACATTAGTGGACATAATGCGCTTTTTTAAAAAAGCTGTTTTGTTTCTTCCTCATCATACGAAAGAGAAGTGAACAGAGAAAATGTCACGGTCGGTGAGGGAAAAAAAGGAGTGCAGACCCAATTGCAGAAAAATGTAGGATTATTTATTATAAACTACAAATAAAAATAAAAGGCAAAACAAAACTACCCCGAAGGGGAAAACATGAATAAAAAGGCAAAAACAAACTTGACATGACTGGCAGGACAAAACAGGACTGGAGACAACAAGACAGAGTAATATCGACGACGAACTGGCAAAGGACTGAAAACATGAGGGGGGTTATAAAGAAAAAAGTAAATTGACACAGGTGAACATGACAAACTAATAATGAGTAAACAAGGAGGGTGGGACTAGACAATAGACGGGAGAGCGCATGACACAGAGAGACAATACAAGCCATGCGCTCACATAACACAACACTGAAGCACACGACAAAAACACGTGACCACAATGTAAACACCGAGCCACGTGCTTTGACAAAAGACGCAAGACACGAGCACACGATGAATGAAAACACTCACCGTGCGCTCACACACGCAGCGTGCATGCTTCATCCCAGCGCCGACCAAAACCGAAACCAACAAGACTGAGACGCTGGGAATGAAACACCACGCTGCTGACAGACGAAAACACAAACACGAGTACAAGAGCGCACGCGTCTGAGGGACGCAGAGCGCGCGCGCGCCCACGACGGCGCGCGCGCACACAGAGACAGAAACAGGACCAGACATGGGTAGTGTCCGAGCTCTGCCACCAAAACAAGAATTTACAAGACCAGAGTGGCAAAACCCTGACAGAAAATGGACAGATGATAAATAATATGCAGCTCACTTTGCGTGCCAATATGCCCATTTATTTCATTCATATTTGACACTGAGTGCATGCGTGTTTTACATGAAGGGGCTGTTGGTCAAATATTTGTAACATAGTCTGTAATAAATAATAAATAACCTACTGATTAAGTAAGTTCAGGTGATCACAAGTTCAAAATCAGGTGATGTGCTCCACTGGCACGCTAATCTTAAAGGGTCACGAAACACCAAAACACATTTTTTGAGCTGTTGACAGTCCTATATGTGTCCCACACTGCTAAAAACACTATTAGGACACCTATATTTCACTAAAAAGTGTAAATTGGTTGTTTTTGCGTTATTTCAAGCAAATTCGTACTTCCTGTTTGAAACGAATTTTTGAAGCTGCGTCACGGTCATGACATAATAGCGTGTATTCCAGCGTGCAGACTGGACGTCTGTGCCAGAGTGAGTCTTATTACGTCTTACAGTGTGATGCATTAATGCATGAGTAAGGGTTGGTTCAAACCAATCAGCGCGCTCTATTGTGCAACTTCATTAATATTCATTAGTGTCACCGTCTTTACACCACAGAGACGCCACGTTGTGTTGGCAAAACAAGCGTGAAGTGTTGCTTTTACAGTTTGCTGCCATTAAGTTTCGTTTTCATTTTCTCTCTGTGAGAGCTTATCTGGATCACGTGTGGATTACAGTGTACGCGACGCTCGACAACAATAACTTACGTGTCTAAGGAGGATTATTGTTTACCTGAGAGCTGTTCTCATCTGCAAACGCTAAAATCCGGATTCCGGATGTAGTCTTCTCTTCATAAAGACGCGGCTCTAGTTGCTGGTGATTGTCCTGTCTCTACAGATTTGGTAAGTGAGTGACCAGTGCTCTTTGTATATTCAGTTTGTTCGTATCAAATAAGTTAACTATTGCATTGAGTGCAAACATGTTAGCACCGCATTTTGTGACCGGAATAACACACGCGGCTTTCGGACGCTACCTGCCGTGTGCATCTAAGTTTCCGGGAAATGCTGAGTTTTTTTTCTGTCATTCGCCGTGCGGTATCAAACATTGCATGAAAAATACACGCATAGAGCAGACCTTCGAATCAAATATCTCATTTGTCGCGAGGGGCATGAATGAATTCCCTGAATGAAAGAGCCAAACTGCAGTTAAAGTCCACCATTTAATAATTTGGCAAATAATTCGACTACAGATGTCCATGTAGGTTAAACACCATCCCTTTCTCCTGTGTATTTTGACTCTGAAACTCGCGCGTGCCCAAATAGACACTCCCACACCCTCCCACTTTAGTTTCTCCGACACTCCCCCCTAAACAGAGCTGGACACCCCCACTTTTCTGACTTTTTCCAAAGAAGAGGTGTGAAAACACCCTGCTGAAACGAGGGGGTTTCATGGCCCTTTAATATTATTTTGCTGTTTTTCATATGCGCTCGTTTAAGATTTGAGGTAATAACATCGCCATGATGGTCAAAGAAATCGAAACATTTTTTCACCCCAACACAATTTAATAGGGCACTAAAGACTAAAGAATTTAATTCTTATATTTGCTTTTGCAGCCTAGGGCTATACTTCTCACCATGAATCTTCTCTAAAACCTACAGTGTAGTGTAAGATCATGTTTATTACTAAGAAAACTAAAACAAAACTATATTTTAATTAAACATCACATCACATGAGGTACACTTTCAGAACCGTCTATTTAATATTGTGAAAAGGCAAAGCTGAATATCTGTGGTTAAAGTGCCACCCAGCGGTTAAAAGCTGCTGGTGCGTCAACTATCACCGCCGCTGCGGTTTGAAATGCGGCAAAGTGAACAAATTGAAGTAGTGACATCTGTACAGCTGACTTATGGCCTTAGATGAAATAAACTAAATTCAAACACACCAAACTAAATTCTTAATCGACCCCACTAACTAAATTTCAGTGTGGTAAAAAAGTCACTTCAATAACAACTTAAACAAGTTGCTTAAAGTGAGTAGTCGCAAGGCAGATGCTAAGGCAAATGTTGGATCGTTGACAGGGGTTATATAAAGAGGCACTGACAGTCCAAACAGCCGACCCAAGTTTCTCTACAGTGATAAGAAAAACCCATATCAGACTTTTACAATGGAAGTCAATGGGGCAATTGTTATGTCGCTATTATTGCTTGCTAGTGTTTGGCAAGTAGTTTAAAAGGTCATAATTTAGGATTCCTTACATTTAATAATTTCTTACATTTATATAGCTCTTTTCTGGACATTCAAATCGCTTTACACATTGGGGAAATTTCCTCATCCACCACTAGTGTGCAGCATCCACCTAGATGATGTGACGGCAGCCATACTCTCATGAGTGCTTGACCTAAGACATTATTCCAGAACCAATGCACAATTTTAGCATGGTACACATTTTCAATGGAAAATGTACAGAATATTTATTTGAACAAGACATACGAATAATGTAAGATCACAAATGCAAACAATCCAAAACAAAACCACGCTAAACTGAAATGCACCATATAACATTGCTTATTGAATCTGAACAAAAAAAGCTTCCAACTCAATTCACTCAACTGCCATCCAGACAGAAGTTACTGTATTTTTAATGTAAAAATAGTGACTAACAATGAGAATATATGTATTAATGTACATAACTACTATAATTATTATTCAACATCAGGTTGTTCCAGCTATGACCCATGCTTTAACTATACCACGCTTGATCAATACTGGAGAGACATAACGCCAAACCCTTACATCAATACATATGACGACACCCTTGTTGAATGGAGCGGCTGGTATCGGCTGTATCTGTACAGACAAAGTGCCCAGATGTCTGAGTGGTGTGTGAGTGCTACACACTGTGGTGGAGAAACTGGACTGTCTCTCAATGGTTCTCATCCCACACTTGAAGAAGGAATCGTGACCCGTAAAGTGGTGGGAACTAATGATTGGTGGTGGACATGGTCATCTTCATCTTGTGGCAGCTATAAATCCAAACCCATTAGAGTCAAAGCCTGTCCAGGAAATTACTACGTCTATGAATTTGTCAAACCTAATACTACAATCCCCAAGCCAATGTATTGTGCAGGTGAGTCAATATGATGAGACTATGGTTTATGTGTAAGGTAATTTAACACCATTAAACATCGAAATCAACACTGTGCAGTACCTCAAAACCTGAAATCAAAACTATAAAAGCTTCCCTCATTTTAGTCAGACAGCACAACACTAATTTATCCAAATCATGAATCTAAACATGCTCTAAACTCCATGACAGTTGCTTACCAGAACATCACCAGTGACCCCTGCAACAACTA
Organism: Danio rerio; assembly: GCF_049306965.1. NCBI lineage: Eukaryota > Metazoa > Chordata > Actinopteri > Cypriniformes > Danionidae > Danio > Danio rerio. Next base: position 2,722,063 of record NC_133178.1, read on the forward strand.
TCAGTCTCTGGATCGTCCCTGGAGAGGCAACAATGAAAGCGGAGATGACATTTGTGATGGAGGGTTCTCATGGAATGGCTGGTACCGGCTTTTCTACTATGGAATGGACATCCAGATCCCAGAAACCTGCGTTCTTTCTGACAGATGTAACACCTATATCACTCTGACACTCAATGGTCCTCACCCTCAGATTGAGGATGGAGTGGTGATCAGGCAGGTCTGTGGAGCAGCTTACAACACTCGCTGCTGTGTCTACAAACCCAAGCCCATCAGAGTGAAAGCATGTCCGGGGAATTACTATGTCTATGAACTTGTGAATCCAGATGGGTGGTGTGCAGGATACTGCACAAGTAAGCTACCATGCTTTTAGCCACTTTTTATCAATATCCTAATTTTATTAAATAAACTATTTAAAATGCTTTTATCCATTTCCCCCAGATGTTAGCAGCATTTCACAGCCGACTACCACTATAAGTCCAGTTGTAACCACTGTATCCAGCAACAATCAGAGTATGTTGATAATCATAATAATAATGGCTCATTTCAACTGAGTGTTACAGTATGGTAAAGTACAGTACAGTACTCTTTATGTCCGTTTCCACTGTCAGAAGTTGAGAATGGTACCAGAATGATATACAGTACCCAAATGTACCATAAAATGATGCGGTGCAGCAATAAACCATTGTCGACCCTAGCTCAAAAGATGCTTGTCGTCTTATTGCGACAAACAGCCACATGCCAAGAAGAACAGGATCTGCTGTGTGTCTTCTGTTGTTTACAGGACCGTTCATATGTTGTGTCTAAACTAGGCTTCGGTGGTATTAGGGTATTATGGTATACCGCGGGATCTAAAAATAGCAACGGTGTCAGTTTCAATACCGCTATACCGTCATAAAATATTAAATATCCTTTATTTAATGCCTACAAAAAAGTATGTGTGGTTGTCATCACGGGACAGTGTGGAGGAGAGAGAGAGAAGAAGAGGGAGAGGGAGAGAGGGAGAGGTGACGTGACGTGACGAGTGGCGCTTCAAAGTGTCCTGCAGTTTGTCAGTTTCGACTGAACAGAAGGGAGACGTGGTTAATATGAACGAGAGGTCTGCATTAGAGCTGAAGATCTTTGCCCGAACCCGGCGAGACCCGAAAAAATCCAAATCCCTGCATTAAAATCCATCCCTGCAAAGGTGAGGCAAATGATGAGTAAGACGAGAAGTAAAAAAAGCTAATTTTGACGGCGGTCAAGCCAGTCACTAGCTCAGAAGGAGCGGTTATTCCAGCCGCAGGTATTTTGCGGTCACTCATACACTGCGTATTACGGTAGAGCCCTAAACCGCAAGCTGACAGGTAAAAAGACGAGGCCACTCGCTACACTGAAACTGCTGTCATGGAAAATTAAATGGATGTTCCTGACTGGTAGAAGATGAACAAACAATCCTACCCAAAACTTGCAAAATCAGCCAGATCAGAACTCTGCATCTCGACCTGTAGCAGCAGGAAAGGGTGTTCAGCTGCTGGACGCACCATCGGTCCTGAGAACAAGACTGCGCTAAAGCCAGTGGATTTAATAATGTTCCTCCACAAACACACGTAGCCTAATCTTGGTGGGTAAAGGGATTTTAAATAATAAATGGATATTAACTAAACCATATAATCATAATGTAGACAGAGTATACAGGCTAATGGTGGCATTATTCTTTTAATATTCAGCTTCACCACCGCCTTAATGCCAGATTGTGAAGAGAAGTGGATAAACAAATCTTGCACAGCCTTTATCTTAATTTCGTTATTGCCAAAATACCCGTCACCATTTAGAGTTTATTTTAATTTGATTTGTTAAGCACGATTTCTTTTCATTGGTGTGCTGGCCAATTTAAAAGCTAAGTGTATGTACCCAGGCCTATTTAGATTGTTGAGATGTTACGATGTTACAGAGGACTTATTTTATTTCTTTGTTCCAACTTCCAAGTGGCATATAGTCTACGATTGTTATGAATAAATAATGTTAAAACATATAAATGACTCATTCTTGAAGAAATGCATTAGAGCTGTGTGCATGAGCACATTTGAATAATGTCGGGCTGTACACGGGTTCGGGCTGTATAAAGCTGTCAATCAAAATGTACCTGTCGGACTCGGGACCTATCAGGTATAATTTTTATGGCCTGATTACAGCTCTCTGCATTGCCGCTGCTGTTCCGCGGGAGCCGGCCAGTTTTTTTCGGTGTGGGAGTAAATTTCAGAATAAATCGCGGGAGAGATGTGTGTGTGTGTGTGTTTGTGTAAGAGTGCTGTGCTGTGCTGTGCGTCGCTTGGCGCTCTCTCTCTCTCTTTCTGACCACGAGCCTAAGGTCGCATAGAAGGTATTCAGTTTCTGAAGGGTTTAGGCTCAAGCCAACAGTTTGGTGACGCTGTCTGAGCCTTACGTCATCATTTTTTTATTACGCCGGTAATACCGGCTACCGGGGTAAAATATGGAGGCGGTTTGACGGTCTCAAAATTTGGATACCGCCCAAGCCTAGTCTAAATGTGTGAATGTCACTTACTCCCTATCTGTGCACACTTATCTACATTTTAAATAAACTTGGCTTTCTTTTTTTGATGAATGAACATGATCAAAACTTTCTACCAAACACTGTGCCTACCAAGTTAGGCTACTGCTGGCAGTGGAACCCATATCGCATGGTACTGTACCCTATTGTATTGTACTGTAAATGGTCAGTGAAAATGAGGCATGCGACTCTCTTTTTGACATGTTCAGATTTGCACATATGAAGTCTCTTGTTAAAGATGCTTTGCTTTAATCTTGTCATCTCTCAGATTATGACCCGTGCACCAACTACAAAACCATCAACGACAACTGGAGAAATGTAATTGGTTACGGTCATACAAATGGTCTGAATGCTGATTATGATGACACTCATGGTAACTGGGATGGCTGGTATCGACTCTACCTTAATGGGTTGAGCGCTCAGATGCCTGAATGGTGCGTGTCTGACATGGCGTGTGGAGGTTTTAGTTCTCTGTGGCTTGGTGGACCTCATCCTCAGGTAGCAGATGGAGTTGTTACTCGTGACATTTACGGTTCCCACTTTAGGCAGTGCAGTTACTACAGATCTGACCCAATCCAAGTCAAAGCTTGTCCTGGAAAGTATTATGTCTACAAATTCACCAAACCTCGACTTTCAATCCCAGCTCCTGTATATTGTGCAGGTACATCATTTTTTATCTTATACTGTATCTGACATACACATTAGGAATTATATTGTTGGTTTTCATAGTATTAATTTAAATCTATTAATCTGTGGTATGTAATGTTCTGTTTCTTCTTTTCAATAGTCCGTTTCACCGCTCCAAGTGTCGACCCCTGCAACAAATATAAAATTCTGAATGACACTTGGAGAGCAACAAATGTTTCCCATGACTGGAACGTTAGAAACTGTGATAATTTCCAGGGCTGGTATAGACTGTTTTACAACGGTCAGAGTGCTCAGATGTCAGAATCCTGTGTTAGTCAGTGTGGCACTCTTTTCCCAATGTGGCTCAACGGCTCTCATCCGCAGCTGGAAGATGGAGTGGTCATGCGACACATATGTGCATCCAGAACAAACGACTGCTGTTATTTTAAATCTATCCCTATTCAAGTCAAGGCTTGTCCAGGAAATTACTATGTTTATGAGTTTGCAAATCAAATATTTTGTGGAGCGTACTGCGTAGGTGGGTATTCACTAATATATATTCCAGTCATTTACCTTTCAGTTTCTCAATCAATTATATTTAAACCCTTTTCCTCAATGTCAGATATCACAAGACTTGATGCAGCCCGTTTTACAACAGCAACAACACCACGAACATCAACCACAGCAATAACCACAGCAACAACACCACGAACATCAACCACAGCAATAACAACGGCAACAACACCAAGGACATCAACAGCCATTACTCCCCTAAACACTACTGGTATTGTCTTCCTTTATTAAGTTTTAATAGCATTTCTGGACCGGCACCACTTAATAACACTTAATTTTTCACCACGACACACAATCAACTCATATCAAAAGTAATTTATAATTCTGGCTTAGTTGCATTGAAAACACACCCTGTGACTTTACTAGATGAACAATAAGAGAATTTTCTGCTTCAAGAAAATAAATGATAAATAAACAACATCATACATGCAACTGATTTGAAAAGTACAGAAATGTATTAAAAATAAATATTAATATATACTACCATTTTATTAATTCACTTCATCTTAACTTCTATAGCACTTTTACAATGTAGATCTTCAAAGCAGCATAACATATACAATCTAGTAAATTAAGAGCGCGTCAGATCAGGGATTAATGCCAAGACTAGACCATTACTGATGTAACGACGGGGAGTGACACCAACAACAGAAGGTAGAATACAAATGCAGGTTTTAATCGTTGTCAGGCAAGCAATGGTCAACAGGTATAAACAGATGTGTTAGAACAATCTAGAATCATAGTCAGTATAATAAGCAAGAGGTTGGGAGGCAGGCGGCAGACAAGGATAACTAAATAAACAAGGCTAGAATCAAAACACAGGAAAACAAGACAAGGAAAACGCGTTGTAATGCTACTTTACAGTGAACAAGACTTGGCAACGTGTGTGGAAAAGAGGGGTTTAAATAGTCCAAATAATCATTGTGTGAGTGGCTTCAGCTGTGAGAGTTTAATCAGTCTGGATCTTGAACCGTTTGTGTGTGTGTGTGTGTGGCCCGACTGCGTGTTGTAGTCCAAAACATGGCAGATATGTAGTTCAAAGAGTGTGAATGTTTACCAGCGACCTCTGGTGGTTAGCGATCGCTGGTAATCATGACATAGCCCCCTCTTTAAGGAGTGGATTCCAGACACTCCTAATACTGTTCAGGCGGGAGGTGGAGCGGAGGCGGAACAGGGGGAGGGATGGAGGGCCAGGACTATGCAGCGGGGGCGTACCTGGAGCTCGGAGTTGAGGTGGGCCTGGAGCGTGGAGCTGCGGAGGGCCTGGAGCGTGGAGCTGCGGTGGTCCTGGATCGTGGAGCTGAGGTGGCCCAGGATCATGAGGCGGCGGCGGCCATTCAAGAAGCTTAGGTGGCGGCGGCTATTCAGGAAGCTCAGGCGGCGGCGGCCATTCAGGAAGCCCAGGCGGTGGCCATTCAGGAAGCTCAGGCGGCGGCCATTCAGCAAGCTCAGGCGGCGGCAGTGGTAGCTCTGGCAGTGGCAACTCTGGAGGGTCTGGCAGCTGTGGAGGGTCTGGCAGCTCTGGAGGTGGTGGTGGCAGCTCTGGCAGTAACAGCTCTGGTGGTTGCTGCAGCTCTGTCAACTCAGGTGGTGGTGGCCATACCATGACTATGCAGCGGGGGCATACCTGGAGCACGGAGTTGAGGCGGGCCTGGAGTGTGGAGCTGCGGAGGGCCTGGAGTGTGGAGCTGCGGTGGTCCTGGATCGTGGAGCTGCGGTGGCCCAGGATCATGAGGCGGCGGCGGCCATTCAGGAAGCTCAAGCGGCGGCTATTCAGCAAGCTCAGGCAGCGGCCATTCAGGAAGCTCAGGCGGCGGCCATTCAGGAAGCTCAGGCGGCGGCGGCCATTCAGGAAGCTCAGGCGACGGCCATTCAGCAAGCTCAGGCGGCGGCGCTGGCTCTGGCGGCGGCAGTGGCAGCTCTGGCAGTGGCAACTCTGGAGGGTCTGGCAGCTCTGGAGGGTCTGGCAGCTCTGGAGGTGGTGGTGGCAGCTCTGGCAGTAACAGCTCTTGTGGTTGCTGCAGCTCTGTCAACTCAGGTGGTGGTGGCCATTCTGGTGACTCAGGTGATGGCGTTTCAGGAACTGAAACAGGAACTAGGACAGGAACGGACTCGGAACAAAAAGCCATCTTGTGAGCTGGTGGCAGATTAGCACTTACCACTTTCTGAGCAGACAGACTGGAGGCGGCCATCTTGTAACATGGAGAACTGGGCTGGTGAACAGGGGACATGAGTATAGGAGATGACAGCATAATATTGTCAGTAGAAGGGATTGCAAGCCCCGCAGCTTTTGAGCCAAATAAATAAAATCCTCTACATACTCTTCTATTGATCGGGTTCCTGACGGAGACGCATAATCTTGATACCCGCTGGATCCATTGTGTGGCCGAGTCTTCTGTAACGACGGGGAGTGACACCAACAACAGAAGGTAGAATACAAATGCAGGTTTTAATCGTTGTCAGGCAAGCAATGGTCAACAGGTATAAACAGATGTGTTAGGACAATCCAGAATCATAGTCAGTATAACAAGCAAGAGGTTGGGAGGCAGGCGGCAGACAAGGATAACTAAATAAACAAGGCTAGGTTCAAAACACAGAAAAACAAGACAAGGAAAACGCGTTGTAATGCTACTTTACAGTGAACAAGACTCTGCAACATGTGTGTGGAAAAGAGGGGTTTAAATAGTCCAAATAATCATTGTGTGAGTGGTTTCAGCTGTGAGAGTTTAATCAGTCTGGATCTTGAACCGGTTGTGTGTGTGTGAGGAGAAGCACTTTAGCAGCATCTAGACCAGCAGCCTGTAAGTACATTTAAGATTTGTTTCAGTTGTTGTGTATGGTTTGAGGACTTGTTTCCAGCTGTTTGTGTAAAGTTGTAGGACATTTAAACTTGCTTTCAGTTGTGTATAATACTAGAAGTTGTTTAGCCACTGTTTCCTTGGTTACTATAAGAGCTTGTGTAGCGAACGCAGACGTGGTTTCGCATCGTCCGCCTCAGTTTCGGCCCTTGTTTTGACTCGGGAGGCGTGTCCAAACGCCAGGTAACCACTATATAGTGAGCACGCTAGCATTAGTCGGCAGGAGAAGCACTTTAGCAGCATCTAGACCAGCAGCCTGTAAGTACATTTAAGATTTGTTTCAGTTGTTGTGTATGGTTTGAGGACTTGTTTCCAGCTGTTTGTGTAAAGTTGTAGGACATTTAAACTTGCTTTCAGTTGTGTATAATACTAGAAGTTGTTTAGCCACTGTTTCCTTGGTTACTATAAGAGCTTGTGTAGCGAACGCAGACGTGGTTTCGCGTCGTCCGCCTCAGTTTCAGCCCTTGTTTTGACTCTCGAGGCGTGTCCAGCTGAATTCAATCAGCTAGTGCTTTAGGGTTATATAAACAACTAGTTCACCGCGGCAGCGGTCGCGGCAGCCTCGTGTGAAGACCGCCTCGTGTGAAGACCGACGAGGGTAAAGACCATCGACTCTACCTGCGCGACTCCACCGAGCAAAGACACCGACAAAGCACTTGAGTACTTTACTGTATTGTTTTACTTTACACTTATTTTTTTGTTGTCAGTGCACTTTTATTATGTGTTTTCTAATTCCTGTTGTTACTAACACTCGCAAAACACGGGAGGTACGCTGCAGGCGTAATCCTCACAACCTTCGTTCAATACATGTATCTACTATTTCACAACTCTCTCTCTCCGTGGGCCTCTGGAACTGTCAATCAGCTGTTAACAAGGCTGATTTTATTACCTCCATAGCTACATATTCTGACTATAATCTCATGGCTCTAACTGAGACCTGGTTGAGGCCGGAGGACACTGCTACACATGCTACTCTTTCTGCTAATTTCTCTTTTTCCCACACTCCTCGTCAGACAGGGAGAGGGGGTGGGACTGGACTACTAATTTCCAAAGAATGGAAATTTACTCTGATACCGTCCCTGCCAACAATCAGCTCCTTTGAATTCCATGCAGTCACCATTATCCACCCCTTCTACATAAATGTGGTTGTCATCTACCGCCCACCAGGTAAATTAGGTCACTTCCTAGATGAACTGGATGTTCTTCTCTCATCTTTTTCTAATTTTGCCACTCCCTTATTGGTGCTAGGTGACTTCAACATTTACGTTGACAAACCGCAAGCTGCAGACTTTCAGACTTTGCTTGCCTCTTTTGACCTAAAAAGAGCACCTACTTCTGCTACCCACAAATCAGGTAATCAGCTAGACCTTATTTACACACGACACTGCTTCACCGATCAAACAATAGTAACTCCACTACAAATATCTGATCATTTCCTTCTGTCTCTCAACATCCACATTACTCCTGAGCCGCCACACACTCCAACACTGGTTACCTTTCGCAGAAACCTACGATCTCTCTCACCCAATAGACTATCCACCATTGTTTCAGACTCTCTTCCTCCATCTCGCAAACTCACTGCACTTGATTCGAACAGTGCCACTGATACACTCTGCTCCACGCTAGCATCATGTCTAGACCGATTATGTCCTCTTGCATCCAGGCCAGCCCGTGCCAGTCCTCCTGCACCCTGGCTCTCGGATGCTCTCCGTGAGCATCGCTCAAAACTTCGGGCTGCGGAGAGAATTTGGCGGAAAACTAAAAATCCTGCACATCTCTTAACATACCAAACTCTTCTGTCCTCTTTCTCAGCTGAGGTTACTTCTGCAAAGCAGACGTATTACCGTCTGAAAATCAACAATGCCACTAATCCTCGCCTACTTTTTAAAACATTTTCCTCCCTCCTCTATCCTCCTCCTCCACCCGCATCCTCCACACTTACTACTGATGACTTTGCTACATTCTTCTGCACCAAAACTGCAAAAATCAGTGCTCAATTTGCTGCACCAACAACAAACACGCAAGATCCAACACCACACACACTCACCTCTTTTTCTCAGCTCTCTGAGTCTGAGGTGTCCAAACTCGTGCTATCTAGCCATGCAACCACCTGTCCACTCGATCCCATTCCCTCTCATCTCTTGCAAGCCATCTCTCCTGCAGTCATACCAACACTGACTCACATAATTAACACATCTCTTGACTCTGGTTTATTCCCCACTACATTTAAGCAGGCTAGGGTAACCCCACTGCTAAAGAAACCCAACCTGGACCATACGCTACTTGAAAACTACAGACCAGTATCCCTGCTTCCATTCATGGCCAAGATTCTGGAGAAAGTAGTGTTCAATCAAGTTCTGGACTTTCTTACTCAAAACAATCTCATGGACAACAAGCAATCCGGCTTTAAGAAAGGCCACTCAACTGAGACTGCCCTGCTCTCGGTCGTGGAGGATCTCAGACTGGCTAAAGCAGACTCTAAATCATCAGTCCTCATTTTGCTGGACTTGTCAGCTGCTTTTGACACTGTCAACCACCAGATCCTGCTATCTACGCTTGAGTCACTGGGCGTTGCGGGCACTGTTATACAATGGTTCAGATCTTACCTCTCTGACAGGTCATTCAGGGTGTCTTGGAGGGGAGAGGTGTCCAACCTACAGCATCTAAACACTGGGGTACCTCAAGGCTCTGTTCTTGGGCCACTTCTCTTCTCCATCTACACATCATCTCTAGGACCAGTCATCCAGAGACATGGATTCTCCTACCACTGCTATGCTGATGATACCCAGCTATACCTCTCTTTTCATCCTGATGATCCCTCGGTTCCAGCTCGTATCTCAGCCTGCCTGTTGGATATTTCACACTGGATGAAAGATCATCATCTTCAGCTGAACCTCGCAAAAACGGAAATGCTTGTAGTTTCTGCCAACCCGACTCTACACCATAACTTGTCAATCCAGATGGATGGGGCAACCATTACTGCATCCAAAATGGTGAAAAGCCTTGGAGTAACGATTGATGACCAACTAAACTTCTCTGACCACATTTCTAGAACTGCTCGATCGTGCAGATTCGCACTCTATAACATCAGAAAGATCCGACCCTTCTTATCTGAACATGCAGCTCAACTCCTTGTTCAAGCTCTTGTTCTCTCCAAACTGGATTACTGCAACTCTCTACTAGCTGGGCTTCCAGCTAACTCTATCAAACCTCTTCAGCTGCTCCAGAATGCAGCAGCACGAGTGGTCTTCAATGAACCTAAACAAGCACATGTCACTCCGCTGCTAGTCCGTTTGCACTGGCTGCCAGTTGCTGCTCGCATCAAATTCAAAACTCTGATGTTTGCCTACAAAGTGACTTCTGGCCTAGCACCTTCTTATCTGCACTCACTTCTGCAGATCTATGTGCCCTCCAGAAACTTGCGTTCTGTGAATGAACGTCGCCTCGTGGTTCCATCCCAAAGAGGGAAAAAAATCACTTTCGCGAACGCTCACGCTCAATCTGCCCAGTTGGTGGAATGAACTCCCTAACTGCATCAGAACAGCAGAGTCACTCGCTATTTTCAAGAAACGACTAAAAACTCAACTATTTAGTCTCCACTTCACTTCCTAATCTGCAATTGCCTCTTTGAATATCACACTAACTGTACAAAAAAAAAAAAAAAAAAACTACTAATACTTCCCTTCTTAGACTTTACAGACCTGAAACTTGCCTTTAGTACTTATTCATTGTTGCTCTTAGTTGTGTAAATTGCTTCCTTGTCCTCATTTGTAAGTCGCTTTGGATAAAAGCGTCTGCTAAATGACTAAATGTAAATGTAAATGTAAATGTGTGTGTGTGTGTGTGTGGCCCGACTGCGTGTTGTAGTCCAAAACATGGCAGATATGTAGTTCAAAGAGTGTGAATGTTTACCAGCGACCTCTGGTGGTTAGCGATTGCTTGTAATCATGACAACTGAGGTCTTTCAGGAATCAGTCTCATGCTCTATACTCCTTCCACGACCACCATATGATCTGATCAGGATACGGGCTGGTTGCAGAATTATGGAGACCTTGGGACAAAGAGAAAAAGACTAACATGATCGTATATGCCGTTCAAATTTTAATGTAATTTGGGAAGTGTTCAGTTGGGCTTTGGTTGCCCAAATTAATGCAGCCTAACAGTCATTTAGAGGAATTGAATACCAACTCAGTTCAGTAAACGAGTGAGAGGGGGATATAAAAGATAAATTTGATTGTGTGTGTAGTCATTTATCTGAACTGTTCTCAGTCTTCCTCTATCCCAACCTATCCAGTCATACTGACATAGTGAAAAATGTTTATTCCAGAATTTGCCACAGTGGAAGGAAAATAAGCACACAAATATCTTCTGTTTGTTTGGCAAAAACAAAACTCAGAGGTTGCACCTTCCAGGTTTGATCCATGCTAAAATTACACCACTCTTGACGAATACTGGAGAGACATACGACAAAGCCAATATCAGTCTTATGGACATAATGACAGTCTAGTTGAATGGAGCGGCTGGTATCGACTGTATCTGAATGGACAAAGTGCGCAGATGTCTGAGTGGTGTGTGAGTTATATTGGTTGTGGTGGTGATGTTGGATTGAATCTCAATGGTTCTCATTCAAGACTTGAGGATAGAGTGGTGACACTTGAGGTTTTTGGAAGTTATATAAACTCTTACCAGTGTGGAGGCTACAGGTCTGCATCTATCCAGGTCAAAGCCTGTCCTGGAGATTCTTACGAACGTCCTGGCTACGTCCACAACCAACGTTCCCCATATAGGGAATGGAGACCTGTGTCTGGTAACAGAGTATGGGAGTGCGTCAGGTGACCAATCACTCTGAAGAGTAAGAAAATGGGCCAATGAATGCCAAAATTAATTGGAGAAGCTCAGCTCCACAGCTGTCAGTAGTGGAGACACATGTCTCTGTTCCCTATTCGGGGAACGTGGGTTACGAATGTAACCAGGACATTCCCTTACATGGGAACTTCAACGTGTATCTGGTATCAGAGTATGGGAGACTGCATGGAAAATGCCACTGCAGCTAAGCCCGTCACGCTCCTGATGTGAAGTTTGCCAAGCATAGCATGAGTGCACATGCATCACCAAGAGCGCAACCTTTCAACATCCCCTAGGCCCTTTAGTTACCAGTACAAGGGAATAATTAGAAAATTTAGATGAGGGGTAGCAAGTATGCTTTTACCTAGTATAGCGAGGCAGAGGGAAAACACATACACAGTCGCGTTAGTTACAAACAAGTCCCTGGAGGGTGCTTTATTTACAAAGTGAATGTGCTGAAAATACGGTGCTCTTCTTGGTAATGGTGCTCTGGTGCTCCGGGGAGAAGGTGAAGGAGAGTGAGATTTTGAATGCTGGATCGTCACGAGCTGGAGTCCGCTGTAGGAGAGAAAGAGAGACACAAGCGTTAGCACAGGGAGTCATCTGAGAATGAAGCTCGTCTTCCTCTTGTGTGGGGCTGGCTTTAATGCCTCTCTGGCTGATGAGCTCCAGCTGTGAGTGATCATGTGCTGATGAGGTGCCAGCTGGGGTGAATCTTGGTCCAGGGCGACGTGGCATCGGTATACTCGCTACACTAGCTAATATAGACTAGGGATTTTAGGATACAACAGTGCGTTGGGAAAGCTGCCATTCCCTAAAGAGGAAGGATGCTGCGGAGGCAACCTGTTACCCAAGAGGGGAAAATTGATGGGAATAAGAGCATATGGACTAGCCCTATAAAAGGCGCGTGTTACATATGATAAGCTGATTAGTGGGTAGGGAAGACAAGAGGTCTGACTGGTCAGCGGGAACACTCCTTGACTGAAATAAGCATATGGGGTCGCCATGGGGGACCGCGCATAGCTGGCAACGAACCTTAGCATGTAGGTAGACCAAAATGGGCATACCAGACATCACACTGAGCCATGCACTCGACTCCTCCCCTGAGTCGGTGCTGGGGGCCTCAGCAGGATTTTCTAGGGTTTACCAAGAGGGAAACTTACAAGCAGAATAAAAAAGGCACACACATCTCCAGGTTAGGGAGCATGGCGCAGCAAGCGTTTCTTGACACAGAGCTTCATTTCCTACCGATTGACCAGGGTTACTTTGTAATCGGGAGGAAACAGGCTCCACTAGAAGATTATAAAATCTTTCAAATGTGTTAGGTGTCACACAGCCTGAAGCTCTGCAGATATCTGTGAGAGGCGCTGTGTGCCCAGGAGGAGGCGACACGTCTGGTAGAGTGCGCTCACATGTTTAGGGGCGCAGCTCACCTTGGCACTGATAAGCAGGGACGATGACATCATCTATCCAGTGGGCCAAACCTCTGTTTCGATACGCCACTTCCCTTCTGCCGACCACTATAACATTTAAAAGCTGTTCACAAGATCTTAAGTTTTGCATTCATTCCATGTAAAGGTGCAAAGCACGAACGGGACAAAGCAGTTAATGGGCTGGGTCTGCCTCCTCTGAAGGCAGGGCTTGCAGGATCACCACCTGATCTCGAAATGGGTTGATAGCAATCTTGGGCACATACCCGGTCTCAGGAAAACATGAGTGTAGGCCGCCCCTAATCCAGGCTGAAAATGCCTCCAAATTCCTGAATCGCTTGAACGATGCCAACACAATCAGCAGAGCTGTCTTTTTGGATAGAATTTTCAATGATATACAGTTGAAGTCAGATTTATTAGCCCCCCTGATTCTGTTTAACGGAGAGATTTTTTCAACACATTTCTAAACATAATAGTTTTAATAACGCATTTCTAATAACTGATTTATTTTATCTTTGACATGATGACAGTAAATAATATTTGACTAGAAAATTTTCAAGACACTTCTATACAGCTTAAAGTGACATTTAAAGGCTTAACTAGGCTATCAGGTTAAATAGGCAGGTTAGGGTAATTAGGCAAGTTATTGTATGACGATGGTTTGTTCTGTAGACTACCAAAAACTTATATAGCTTAAAGGGAGCTAATAATTTTCATTTTAAAATGATTAAAAAAATTAAACTGATTTTATTCTAGCTGAAATAAAACAAATAAGACTTTCTACAGAAGAAAAAATATTATCAGACATACTGTGAACATTTCCTGAATCTTCCTGAATATTTAAAAAAGAAAAGAAAAATCAAAGAGGGGCTAATAATCCTGACTTCAACTGTATATTTATAAAATATAATGTATTAATACAATAAACATTTTGTGTTTACGTTGTCTACAATGAAATACAAGTCAAAGTAAATTTGGAAGTCCCAACTTTTTCTGATTGGAGTAGCAAGTTCACAAATGCAAACAATCCCAAACAAAAACATGCAAAACTGAAATGCACCATATAACATTGCTTATTGAATCTGAACAAAAAAAGGCTCCAATAGTCAGATTACCCAACTCATCCTCAATCCACTCAACTGCCATCCAGAAAGAAGTTACTGTATTGCTAATGTAAAATTAGTAACTAACAATGAGAATATATATATTAATGTATGTAACTACTGTAATTATTATTCAACATCAGGTTCTTCCAGCTATGACCCATGCTATAACTACACTACTATTAATGAGTTCTGGAGAGACATAAAGCCAAACTTTTACAGCGCTTCCTCCACATCACGTGACGACACCCTTGTTGAATGGAGCGGCTGGTATCGGCTGTATCTGAATGGACAAAGTGCCCAGATGTCTGAGTGGTGTGTGAGTGCTACACACTGTGGTGGAGAAACTGGACTGTCTCTCAATGGTTCTCATCCCACACTTGAAGAAGGAATCGTGACCCGTAAAGTGGTGGGAACTAATGATTGGTGGTGGACATGGTCATCTTCCTCTTGTGGCAGCTATAAGTCCAAACCCATTAGAGTCAAAGCCTGTCCAGGAAATTACTACGTCTATGAATTTGTCAAACCTAATACTACAATCCCCAAGCCAATGTATTGTGCAGGTGAGTCAATATGATGAGACTATGCTTTATGTGTAAGGTAATTTAAGGAAATCAACACTGTGCAGTACCTCAAATCCTGAAATCAAAACTATAAAAGCTTCCCTCATTTTAGTCAGACAGCACAACACTAATTTATCCAAATCATGAATCTAAACATGCTCTAAACTCCATGACAGTTGCTTACCAGAACATCACCAGTGACCCCTGCAACAACTATCAGTCTCTGGATCGTCCCTGGAGAGGCAACAATGAAAGCAGAGATCGTATTTGTGATAGAGGTTTCTCATGGAATGGCTGGTACCGGCTTTTCTACTATGGAATGGACATCCAGATCCCAGAAACCTGTGTTCTTTCTGACAGATGTAACACCTATATCACTCTGACACTCAATGGTCCTCACCCTCAGATTGAGGATGGAGTGGTGATCAGGCAGGTCTGTGGAGCAGCTTACGACACTCGCTGCTGTGTCTACAAACCCAAGCCCATCAGAGTGAAAGCATGTCCGGGGAAATACTATGTCTATGAACTTGTGAACCCAGACGTTTGGTGTGCAGGATACTGCACAAGTAAGCTACCATACTTTTAACCACTTTTTAACAATATCTTATTAATTAGATAAACTATTTAACATCATTTCATCCATTTTCCTCCAGATGTTAGCAGCATTTCACAGCCGACTACCACTATAAGTCCAGTTGTAACCACTGTATCCAGCAACAATCAGAGTATGTTGATAATCATAATAATAATGGCTCATTTCAACTGAGTGTTACAGTATGGTAAAGTACAGTACAGTACTCTATGTCAGTTTCCACTGTCAGAAGTTGAGAATGGTACCAGAATGATATACAGTACCCAAATGTACCGTAAAATGATGCGGTGCAGCAATAAACCATTGTCGGTCTAGCTCAAAAGATGCTTGTCGTCTTATTGCGACGAACAGCCACATGCCAAGAAGAACAGGATCTGCAGTTTGTCTTTTGTTGTTTACAGGACCGTTCATATGTTGTGTCTAAATGTGTGTGAAGCACAAGTTGCATCACTTCCTCCCTATTTGTGCACACTTATCTACATTTTAAATAATGAAGTTCTAAAGAAAATAGTAAAGAAATTTTCTTTTCAAGAGTTCACACTTAGCTCATGATTTATACATGGCTTGTTTGGCATGCTGTCCCGGGAGAGAGCCCTGAGCTCAAGGGATCCTCAAGCCCAGGGCTCCCCTCTTTCGCAGGGCGAGGGGAGATTGAGCTCAGGTCAATCTCAAACTCCCTCGCTGCTGAGGCCAAGGCAAACTTCCTAAGAGTAAGACATTAGGGAAAAAAATATTTAGGCTTATTTCATCTATTATATGGAGCACATTTGGAAGGTGGGAGGAAACCGGGGAACCTGGGGGAAACCCACACAGACACAGGGAGAACATGCAAACTCGGCACAGAAATACCGGATGGCTCAGCGAGGGTCCGACGCCGTTGGTATTCTTGCTGTGAGGCAACAGTGCTAGTCACTGGGCCACCGGGCCGCCCATTCTGCATAAAGAAGGGGAGGAGGGGGGTTTCATCCAGACGAAGAGATATATATATATATATACATGGGCGACATAGTGGTGCAGTAGGTAGTGCTGTCATCTCACAGCAAGAAGGTCGCTTGGTCAAACCTTGGCTCAGTTGGCGTTTCTGTGTGGAGTTTGCATGTTCTCCCTGCGTTCGCGTGGGTTTCCTCCGGGTGCTCCGATTTTCCCCACAGTCCAAACACATGTGGTACAGGTGAATTGGGTCGGCTAAATTGTCCAGTGTATGAGTGTGATTGTGTGTGTGTGTGCGTTTCCCAGAGATGGGTTGCGTCTGGAAGGGCATCCGCTGCGTAAAAAACCTGCTGGATAAGTTGGCGGTTCATTCCGCTGTGGCAACCCCGGATTAATAAAGGGACTAAGCCGACAAGAAAATGAATGAATATATATATATATATATATAGTGACTTGGCATCCTTTGATCGGAGGATCACGATTAGCTAATGTGGACTAGCTGGGTCAGTCATGAGCACATACTCCACTCGAAACTAAACTTCACTAGTTGATGAATGAACATGATCAAAACTTTCTATCGCACACTGTGCCAACCAACTTAGGCTACTGCTGGCAGTGGAACCCATATTGCATTGTACTGTCCCTTATTGTATTGTACTGTAAATGGTCAGTGAAAATGAGGCATGCGACTCTCTTTTTGACATGTTCAGATTTGCACATATGAAGTCTCTTGTTAAAGATGCTTTGCTTTGATCTTGTCATCTCTCAGATTATGACCCGTGCACCAACTACAAAACCATCAACGACAACTGGAGAAACGTAATTGGTTACGGTCATACAAATGGTCTGAATGCTGATTATGATGACACTCATGGTAACTGGGATGGCTGGTATCGACTCTACCTTAATGGGTTGAGCGCTCAGATGCCTGAATGGTGCGTGTCTGACATGGCGTGTGGAGGTTTTAGTTCTCTGTGGCTTGGTGGACCTCATCCTCAGGTAGCAGATGGAGTTGTTACTCGTGACATTTACGGTTCCCACTTTGAGCAGTGCAGTTACTACAGATCTGACCCAATCCAAGTCAAAGCTTGTCCTGGAAAGTATTACGTCTACAAATTCACCAAACCTCGACTTTCAATCCCAGCTCCTGTTTATTGTGCAGGTACATCATTTTTCATCTTATACTGTATCTGACAGGAATATTGGAAATTATTGTAGGTTTTCATACAATTGTCTAAAGTCCATTCCACTGTGGTATATAATGTTCTGTTTCTTCTTTTCAATAGTCCGTTTCACCGCTCCAAGTATCGACCCCTGCAACAAATATAAAATTCTGAATGACACTTGGAGAGCAACAAATGTTTCCCATGACTGGAACG
Organism: Danio rerio; assembly: GCF_049306965.1. NCBI lineage: Eukaryota > Metazoa > Chordata > Actinopteri > Cypriniformes > Danionidae > Danio > Danio rerio. The sequence continues at coordinate 2,739,511 of NC_133178.1, forward strand.
TTAGAAACTGTGATTTTTTCCAGGGCTGGTATAGACTGGTTTACAACGGTCAGAGTGCTCAGATGTCAGAATCCTGTGTTAGTCAGTGTGGCACTCTTTTCCCAATGTGGCTCAACGGCTCTCATCCGCAGCTGGAAGATGGAGTGGTCATGCGACACATATGTGCATCCGATTTAAATGACTGCTGCTATTTTAAATCTATCCCTATTCAAGTCAAGGCTTGTCCAGGAAATTACTATGTTTATGAGTTTGCAAATCAAATATTTTGTGGAGCGTACTGCGTAGGTGGGTGTTTACTTATATGTATTTGTCATTTACATTCCTGTCTTAATTATTGATATACATACAATTTTTCTAATGTCAGACATCACAAGACTTGGTGCAGCCTCTTTGACAACGGCAACAACACCAAGAACATCAACCACAGCAATAACCACAGCAACAACACCAAGAACACCAACAGCCATTACTCGCCCAAACACTACTGGTATTGTCTTGCTTCATTAAGTTTTAATAGCATTTCTGGACAGGCACTTAATTGTTAACACATACAAAAACAAATAACACAATTTCTCACTATGACACACAATCAACTCATATCAAAAGTCATTTATAATTCTGGCTTAGTTGCATTGAAGACACACCCAGTGACTTTACTACATTAAGATAATCTTCTGCTTCAGGAAAATAAATGATAAAAAAACAACACCATACAACACAGTATGCAACAGATTAAAAAAGTATTATACTTTTAATAAATTATTTAAACTTTCTTATAAATGTTAATATACTCTCCATTCCAATTTACCCAGTCATACTGACACAGTGAACATTGTTTACTGCAGAATTTGTCACAGTAAGAGGACAATAACTAAACAATTGTCTTCTGTTTGTTTGGCACTATATTCTCAGAGGTTGCACCTTCCAGGTTTGATCCATGCTATAATTATACCACTCTTGATGAATACTGGAGAGACATACACCAAGATCCCTTTCAGTACTCTCAATATAATGACAGTCTAGTTGAATGGAGCGGCTGGTATCGACTGTATCTGAATGGACAAAGTGCGCAGATGTCTGAGTGGTGCGTGAGTCGTGTTGGTTGTGGTGGTAATCTTGGACTGTATCTCAACGGTTCTCATCCAAGACTTGAGGATGGAGTGGTGACGCGTGAGGTTTTTGGAAGTTATATGAACTCTTACCAGTGCGGAGGCTACAGGTCTGCATCCATCCAGGTCAAAGCCTGTCCTGGAGATTATTACGTCTACAAGCTTGTCAAGCCAGATCTGTCGATTTACAAGCCGTCATACTGTGCAGGTACATTACTATTTATCCCTGGAATAAGTTTAGCCCAAAGATTTACCATGTAGCAGATTCAATTTGAGCATTTTCAGTTTAGAGAGGCTCAGCCTAACATGAGGGTATCACAATAATAGTACATATTTATTTATAAAAAAAATATTTTAAAAGTATTTGCATAATATGGCAGGGTTGCATACTAAACCTATTCTAGACATATTCCACTGTATTGATACACATGCGTAACAACTATGCAAAACAACTAATTTTGCTGATTTCAATACAATTTTGCGTCTGTTTTTTAAAAAATGTCAATTAATTTAATGTAAAACTAGTTATGTTTTTATCTCTGTAAACCACTCTGATAAACAGTTCAAACGAGTAGATGGGTGTTTCTGTCTTTAATCATTTCTATGGATGACTATGACATACAAGGGTTGGACAATGAAACTAACACAGCTTGTTTTAGACTACAATTATGCATTAGTATGGTGTTGGGCTTCCTTTTGCGGTCAATACAGTATCAATTAGTCTTAGGAATATCACATACATGTCCTACACAGTGGCCAGAATGATTTTGAGCCATTCTTCTTGCAGAATAGTGGTCAGGTCACTAGGTGATGCTGCTGGAGGAAAACCTTTCCTGACTATTTCCTGACTCGCTCCTCCAAAACACCCCAAAATGGCTCAATAATATGTAGATCTGGTGATGTGCAGGCCACGGGAGATGTTCAACTTCACCTATATGTTCATGAAACCACTCTGTCACCAGTCTTGCGGTGTGTATTGGTCATCCTAATACATAGCACTGCCTTCACGATACAAGGTTTAAAACATTGGGTGCACATGGTCCGCCAGGATTGTTAGGTAGTCTTTGGCAACCCATCTAGCTCAAGTTTTGAGCCTAGGGAATGCCATGATATTGCAGCCCAAATAATCACTAATCCACCCCCATGCTTCACTCTGGGCATGCAACAGTCCAGGTGGTACGCTTCTTTTGGGGCTTCTCCACACTTCTCCTGGATATGAGAAAGACAGTGAAGGTGGAATTATCAGAGAACAATACATGTTTCACATTGTCGACAGCCCTAACTGCTGGCACCATTGAAACCAATGTTTGGCATTGGCACGAGTGACCAAGGGTTTGGCTATAGCAGCCCAACCTTGAATATTGATCCCATGGAGCTGCCAACCAACAGTTTTGGTGGAAACAGGAGAGTTGAGGTGTACATCTTTTTTTGCAGTGAGTTGATCAGCTGTAGTTTTATTTTTTGGCTGCAATCTGGGTTAAAATCCAGACATTCCTTTCAGACAGATTCCTCTGGGTCCACAGTTCCTTCTGTTGGATCTGCATCACAACTTTTCAATCCAGATGGACGGGGCAAACATTACTGCATCCAAAAAGGTGAAAAGCCTTGGAGTAACGATTGATGACCAACCTAAACTTCTCTGACCACATCTCTAGAACTGCTCGATCTTGCAGATTCGCACTCTACAACATCAGAAAGATCCGACCCTTCTTATCTGAACATGCAGCTCATCTCCTTGTTCAAGCTCTTGTTCTCTCCAGACTGGACTATTGCAACTCTCTACTAGCCGGGCTACCAGCTAACTCTATCAAACCTCTTCAGCTGCTTCAGAATGCAGCAGCACGAGTGGTCTTCAATGAACCTAAAAGAGCACATGTCACTCCGCTGCTCATCCGTTTGCACTGGCTGCCAGTTGCTGCTTGCATCAAATTCAAAGCTTTGATGTTTGCCTACAAAGCGACTTCTGGCTTTGCTCCTTCTTATCTGCTCTCACTTCTGCAGACTTATGTGCCCTCCAGAAACTTGCGTTCTGTGAATGAACGTCGCCTCATGGTTCCATCCCAAAGAAGGAAGAAAACCCTTTCCCGAACGCTCGCATTCAATCTGCCCAGTTGGTGGAATGAACTCCCTAACTCCATCAGAACGGCAGAGTCACTCGCTATTTTAAAGAAACGACTAAAAACTCAACTATTTAGTCTCCACTTTCCTTACTAATCTGCAATTCCCTCTGGCTTCTCCACTAACTACAAAAAAAAAAAAGACTAATGTTTTGCTTCTCACACTGTCTTTACACACCTGAAACTTGTTTACAGCACTTATTCATTGTTGCTCTTATAGTTGTGTAAATTGCTTGCTTGTCCTCATTTGTAAGTCGCTTTGGATAAAAGCGTCTGCTAAATGACTAAGTGAAAATGTAAATGTAAATCTTGGTGGTTTGCGGACATTACTCTGGATTCTGTGGCTATTGATAATCACAAAGACTTGCTGTATTGGTCACAGATGTGCCAGCAAGACACACACCAACAATTTGTCCACTTTTAAGCTCTGATATGTCACCCATAATGTTGTGAGCATTGCAATATTTTAAGCAAAACTGTGCTATTACTTTGCTAATTAAATCTTCACACTCTGCTCTTACTGGTGGAATCAAGATCAATGAACATTGGCAATCAAGGTGCAGAAATTTAGCCATGAATCCTGCAACGTTAAATTGGCCCGTTTTTCATTGTCCAACCGTGTAGTTATTGCTACATGTACTGTAATGTGTTTTATATTAAAAGTAAATTTTACAATTAAAAATTTTAAAAGGTTTATTAGGTGCTACACTTTTGCTGGAGGTAAAATTTTTAGTGGGGCTGAGTATAATTTTTATAATTGGCCTGGTGACACTTGTTTTCTAGATTCTTAATTTACAAACAGCATTTAACAGTACTTTCACAAACAAGTATTTTATTTTTTACAGTTGCTTTCCAGAACATCAGCAGTGACCCCTGCTACAGCTACGAGTCTATGGATCGTCCCTGGAGAGCCAACAATGAAAGTGGAGAATATATTTGGGATGAGTCTTTCTCCTGGCATGGATGGTACCGGCTTTTCTACTATGGAATGGACATCCGAATGCCAGAAACCTGTGTTAGTGCATACAAATGTAATGCACACCTGAGTCTATCACTCAGTGGTCCTCATCCTCATATTGAGGATGGAGTGGTGATCAGGGAAGTACAAACAGGAAACTATGGGAATGGTAACTGCATATACAAGTCAAAACCCATCAGAGTGAAAGCATGTCCAGGAAATTACTATGTCTATGAACTTGTGAACCCACAATTCTGGCTTTCAGGATACTGCACAGGTACAATGTTCTCTACTTTTTTAAATGTAGTTTATGACAATTATTTCAGCTGTCACAGTTTTTTTTATTGCTTTTGTTTTTGCAGATGTTAGCACAATTTCACAATCTGTTTCCACTGTAAGTCCAAATATAATCACTGGATCCAGTATTACATCATGTAAGTAAATGTTGCATTCACACAATTTATTAAGAAGGTTAATCACAACACGTGTAGAAAGTATTCACAGAACACAAATTTAGGGCAATGACAGTGGCAAGTTTTGACATTTGCTGTTATAGGGAGTCAACCATATATTAGGCAGGCAGGAGAGAAGTGATTCAATTCTGGAGGTAAAGTGTTATAAAGTATTGGTAAAAAAGTAAAGAGCAGTCTGTTTATTGTTATTTAAATAGAACATTTACAAATATTATTTGGAACTCTTACAATTAACATACCCTCACTTTTGCAGAGTCATATTGTGTATGAATGTGTTAGCAGTCTATTTTTGTCTTTCAGATATCGACCCGTGCATTAACTACAGCATCCTTGACAACTACTGGAGAAATACAATCAATTACTGGTATCAAGGAGATTACATAGCTGAGCACGATGACACTCTTGTTAGCTGGAATGGCTGGTATCGACTCTACCTTAAAGGGTTGAGTGCTCAGATGCCTGAATGGTGTGCATCTTACATGGCGTGTGGAGGCTTTAGTGCTCTCTGGCTTGGCGGATCTCATCCTCAGCTAGAAGATGGAGTGGTCACACGTGACATTTATGGCTCTTACTATGATCAGGGAAGTTACTACAGATCTGACCCAATACAAGTCAAAGCTTGTCCTGGAGAGTATTATGTCTACAAACTGACAAGGCCAGCTCTTTCAATCCCAGCTCCAACGTACTGTGCAGGTACATTCATTTATCTTTGTTTTACATTAACATGAATTGTATTGTTGATTATATTCTTGGAATATTTAAGTTGACTTCCTTTAAACTTTCTTATATATAGTACTTTTCAAAACCCCAAGTGTTGACCCTTGCAACAACTATACCACTTTGGATGAACGTCGGCGGTCAACCAGCAATACTGTTTACTATGGAATGTGCGATTATAACGTGAAGTGGAACGGCTGGTACAGGCTGCTCTTGAGTGGTCAGAATGCTCAGATGCCAGAATCCTGTGTTAATAAGACCATGTGTGGCACTGAAGAACCATTTTGGCTTAATAGTTCTCATCCACTGCCGGAAGATGGAGTGGTCACCCGTCAGGTCTGTGTTTCTTCATGGAAAGGCTGTTGTGGTTACACCTCACATCCTATTCAAGTCAAAGCCTGTCCGGGAAATTACTATGTTTATGAGTTTGTCAGGCCAATGTTTTGTGGAGTTTATTGTGCAAGTGAGTATTTACTTTAGTATGATTCAGTCAGTTATCTCTCTGTTTACGTTACTTATACTGATAATATACTTATTAATTTCAGATGTTACAGTCTCTTCAACCACAACTACAACATCAAAAACACCAACTACAGCTACAACATCAAGAACAACAACCACAGCAACAACATCAAGAACACCAACAACAGCAACAACGTCAATATCACCAAACACAGCAACAACATCAAGAACACCAACTACAGCAACAACATCAAGAACACCAACCACAGCAACAACATCAAGAACACCAACCACAGCAACAACATCAAGAACACCAACCACAGCAACAACATCAAGAACACCAACCACAGCAACAACATCAAGAACAACAACCACAGCAACAACATCAAGAACACCAAACACAGCAACAACATCAATAACACCAACCACAGCAACAACATCAAGAACACCAACCACAGCAACAACATCAATAACACCAACCACAGCAACAACATCAAGAACACCAACTACAGCTACAACATCAAGTACACCAAACACAGCAACAACATCAATAACACCAACCACAGCAACAACATCAAGAACACCAACTACAGCAACAACATCAAGAACACCAACTACAGCAACAACATCAAGAACACCAACTACAGCAACAACATCAAGAACACCAACTACAGCTACAACATCAAGAACACCAACTACAGCAACAACATCAAGAACACCAACTACAGCAACAACATCAAGAACACCAACCACAGCAACAACATCAAGAACACCAACCACAGCAACAACATCAAGAACACCAAACACAGCAACAACATCAAGAACACCAACTACAGCAACAACATCAAGAACACCAACCACAGCAACAACATCAAGAACACCAACCACAGCAACAACATCAAGAACACCAAACACAGCAACAACATCAAGAACACCAACTACAGCAACAACATCAAGAACACCAAACACAGCAACAACATCAAGAACACCAACTACAGCTACAACATCAAGAACACCAACCACAGCAACAACATCAAGAACACCAACCACAGCAACAACATCAAGAACACCAAACACAGCAACAACATCAAGAACACCAACTACAGCAACAACATCAAGAACACCAACTACAGCTACAACATCAAGAACACCAAACACAGCAACAACATCAAGAACACCAACTACAGCAACAACATCAAGAACACCAACCACAGCAACAACATCAAGAACACCAACTACAGCTACAACATCAAGAACACCAAACACAGCAACAACATCAAGAACACCAACTACAGCTACAACATCAAGTACACCAAACACAGCAACAACATCAATAACACCAACCACAGCAACAACATCAAGAACACCAACTACAGCAACAACATCAAGAACACCAACTACAGCAACAACATCAAGAACACCAACTACAGCAACAACATCAAGAACACCAACTACAGCTACAACATCAAGAACACCAACTACAGCAACAACATCAAGAACACCAACTACAGCAACAACATCAAGAACACCAACCACAGCAACAACATCAAGAACACCAACCACAGCAACAACATCAAGAACACCAAACACAGCAACAACATCAAGAACACCAACTACAGCAACAACATCAAGAACACCAACCACAGCAACAACATCAAGAACACCAACCACAGCAACAACATCAAGAACACCAACCACAGCAACAACATCAAGAACACCAACCACAGCAACAACATCAAGAACACCAAACACAGCAACAACATCAAGAACACCAACCACAGCAACAACATCAAGAACACCAACCACAGCAACAACATCAAGAACACCAAACACAGCAACAACATCAAGAACACCAACTACAGCAACAACATCAAGAACACCAACTACAGCTACAACATCAAGAACACCAAACACAGCAACAACATCAAGAACACCAACTACAGCTACAACATCAAGAACACCAACCACAGCAACAACATCAAGAACACCAACCACAGCAACAACATCAAGAACACCAAACACAGCAACAACATCAAGAACACCAAACACAGCAACAACATCAAGAACACCAACTACAGCAACAACATCAAGAACACCAACAACAGCAACAACAAGTACTCCAACCAATTCATCAACATCAAGAAGACCAACCACAGCAACAACAAACACATCTTGATCAAGCATTTTCAGATGATGTAGTAAACATAAATGCTTATAATATTCACAGGAAAGGTAGAAATAAATATGGTGGAGGGGTTACATATTAACTATATATTCAAAGTCATATTCCAGTGAAGATAAGGCAAGACTTAATACCTGTAGATGTGGAGGTTCTGTGGCTACACAGTTACCATTTGTCAAATCATTACTTGTTGGCTGTTGTTACAGACCACTGTGTGCAAATAGTTGTCATGTAAGTGAATTGTGTGATATGATTGATAATGTATGTGATACTGGAAATGAAATGTACTTAATGGGTGGTTTAAATATTAATTGGGTGTCTCGGGTCTGTTCCCTAAAAACTAAAGTGGTGAATGTAATTAATGCATGTAATAAACAAGTTATTGATCAACCAACAGGAATTCATGTAAATAGTCTTGGTGAGAGAACTTTCTCTTGTATTGACCATATTTATACAAACTGTGTGGAAATGTGTTCTAAGGGTGAATCTGTTCCTATTGGGTGTAGTGATCATAGTATATTAGCGATCGCTAGAAAAACAAAGGAAGACTAAAAGTTATTTATAAAAGATCATATAGAAAGTTTTGTCAGGACTTAGTTTGCAATGATGTAAATAACATATGTTGGGCTGATGTTTACAAGGAAGGTCATCCTGATGATGCATTAGCAGCTTTTGATAGATTATTGTAGTTTTTGGTGGATAAACATGCACCTATGAAGAAACACAGTGAAGAATATTAGGGCACCATGGATTGATAATGAACTGAAGAGCATGATGGCGGAAAGAGATGCGGCAAAGGGTATAGCAAATAGAACTGGGAATAAGCAGGATTGGGAAGTCTATTGTAAATTGCGTAATAAAGTAACTGAGATTATTAGAAAAAAGAAAAGGACATTTTATCAATTAAAAATAAGTGAAAATAAATATGATGGAAAAATTGTGGAATATCATTAATGAAACAATGGGTAGGAAATCAGGTCAAACTCCTTTTTTTATTGTTATAGGTGATTTATTTTTTAATTAAATCAGATGAAAATCCCAATTGTTTTAAAGATTTTATTAGAAATGAAGTGAATAAGCTTAGGGAAGAAATGTGAACTGATAATATTATATCAAGTGGAAAGTAAATTGAAAAAATAGTAAGTGATAACCCAGCTCTATGCTTTGAATTGAAGGAAGTTAATGTACAACAAGTGGAACAAAATTATGAATGATAAATATAGATAAACCATCAGGAAGGGAAAACTTAGATCAGGGGTGTCCAAATTCGGTTTTGGAGGGCTGGTGTCCTGCAGATTTTAGCTCCAACTTGCCTCAACAAACCTGCAAGGATGTTTCTAGAAAGCCTAGTAAGAGCTTGATTAGCTAGCCCAGGTGTGTCTGATTAGGGTTGGAACTAAACTTTGCAGGACACCGGCCCTCCATGACTGAGTTTGGAGATGCCTGTCTTAGATGGTTGCCTTGTAAAATTATTGGCCAGTTGTTTGGTGGAACCAGTTGTATTTTCAATGTGAGTATTAAAGAAGGGAGTCTCCCTTTAGCTTAGAAAGAAGCAAAGGTAGTTCCTTTACAGAAAATTGCAGCACTGAGTTTTAGTGGGGCTAATAGTCGACCAATACGTTTATTGGCAGTTCTTAGTAAAGTGTTTGACAGTAACAGTAGTGTGTGAACAAATTCAATTATTTTTTAAATAAAATAGTTTATTCTCTGACTTTCTGCATGCATATCGAGTAGGACATTCAACAGGAACAACATTAACACAAATAATTGATGATTGTTTAGTACAGATTGATGATAGTAATTCAGTAGTAACAGTATTGTTGGATTTTAGCTCTGCTTGTGATGTACTGGATCATAAACTATTGCTTGAAAAATTAAAAAGTTATACATTTACTCCTCAAACTGTGCATTGGTTTAAAAGTGTATTTTATAATGGAAGTTATTCGGAAGTAAAAGAGTTGCAATGTGGTGTACTTCAGGGAAGTTTAGGACCGTTGTTATTTTCTATTTTTACTAATGATCTTCCTTTGGGTTTAAAGCATGCAAGGGCAGTGATGTGTGCAGATGATAAAACATTATACAATTAGTTACAATTAGTGGTAAAGTGGGTACAGAATAATAAAATGGTTTTAAATTTGACAAAAACCAAAAGTATTGTGTTTGGATCAAACGTTCTGTTGAAATGTAAGCCACAGTTAAATGAGTCTAATGAGTGTGCCTATTGAACAGGTAGAGGAAATGAGGCTTCTTTCAGATCTTCTTGATAGGTTAAAGTGGTCAAAACAGATGGATAAAATGGTAATAGTTATGGGAAGAGGTTTGTTAATTATTAAGAGATGTGTAAAATTTTCACCACAGTACTGGATCTCTCAAATTGTTCAGGCAATTGTTCTTTCTTATCTAGATATTTGTCCAGTGATCGAGTGGGTTTGGAATCACTTGAGCACTAGTAAATGGTGATTTGATTAGATTTTTTGCTGAACTGTCTCTTTAATGTCTTATAATCAGCGTTAATGTCAGGGATGCTACAACACGTGTTTTTGCTGCCCTCTTCTGGAGACTCTCTAGTTAGAATTAGACTACAGATTTAACCTATTGTGCTTATTTTTTTTTACTAGATGTAAAATAGGTCTCTGATGTCCCTAGAGCAAGTGTGTGAAGTTTCATCTCAGAATACCACATGAATAATGTTTTGAACTCGACCCTTTTAGGCTGAAATCCAAATTGCTGTGTTTTGGTGACTGTCGCTTTAAATTCAAATGAGATTGTGCTTTTCTCAAGAGAATAAAAAGTGACAATCCATAATAATTAACAGCATTAATCATCAAATTAACTAATGTTTCATGTTTCATGCTTGTCCAGTGATGTTTAACAGGGGTTTACACTCACAGTGCTGGATCTCTTCTTCTCCTGTAGAGCTGTAACTCTGAGCCGCACAGGAGAGAGCGCAGGTCTCTGGAGCTTCAGGACAGCACTTCCATATCAATGGGTCCTCTGATGCTGTCTGGAAGAAAAACAGGTGAAGATTTAAACTAATTTAAATTATTAGTAAGGTGATATTTCTATCAGTGTTGTCAAAAGCACTAGACATGATACTCTTTTGTACAGGTAAACACTTCCATTTTCAACATACCTAATCAGATGTGTTTAAAAGCCTGCTCAACAGCGCACAAATGTTAGCAGGAAATTTAGCAGTTTCAAATGACTGTGTGAATTAGTATCACTGTTGTTTTTCTATGGTGCATCAGTCATTTCTACATTGTAGTTCGATTTGTAGCATTATTTCCCCTGTTTACAGATCCGTGGGTGCCGGAAAAAGTTTCTGAGGTGTCTTGTCTTTGTGCTTCTCTGATGGCTCTGCTGGTTCCTCTCATGAGTGTCTTCATCATCTTTTAGAGAAATAATGCCTAATATCACACCTGCATTTTATAATCTTATATTTTAATGTGGATGTGGGATGGGAGCCAAACTGATTGTGAGTTTTTTATTGTATAATTATTTCATCAGTTATATACTACCTTTAATCAAATTTTACAAGTGAAAATAACAAAGATAAACAGATTCATGTTTATTAATCATGCAGAAACAAAATAGACTCATTCCTGTTCTGTAATTCCTCTTCAGTTTCTTCAATCTTTATTAAACTAATTTGCTTGCTTAGCAGTTTAGTCAAGTGTTTAATTAAAAAAAAAAACTTAACATGTCAACAGTTCCAAATCATTATGCACAACAGAGTTTAAAAACATGTTATAGTCTGTAAAGACCTGAAAATAGTAATTTGTTGAATTTGCCATGTTTACTGGAATAAAAAAAGCTATTTTAAATTACAAACCTCCTAACATGGCAAGGTACATGTTAAAATAAGTCCCTTTCTTTGATATCACCATTCTTGCATGTATTAAACTTGTACGTTTTTGGAAAGTTTCTGCTTAAATTTCTTTGCAGGATGTCAGAATAGTCAGAGCTGCTGTGTTGATCCTAACTGCCTTCACCCTCAAAGATATTTTGCTTGGAGATGCTCCAAAGGTTGTCAATATAGTTGAGGTCAGGGGAGGATGGTGGCCACATCATGAACTTTTCTCCTTTTATGTCCAAAGCAGACAATGCCACACATGTATTCACATGTAGGGCCTGTGGTGGCCAGCGGCTCCCCTGCTCATCAGTAAACAAGACTGTTTGAAAATTAGTCATTATTGGGCGCCACTGTGGCTCAGTGGTTAGCACTGTGGCCTTACAGCAAGAAAATGAGGCTGCGTCCGAAACCGCATACTTTCATTCTATATAGTACGCTAAAATCAGTATGCGAGCTGAGTAGTATGTCCGAATTCATAGAATTCGAAAATCAGTAGACGAGAAGTACCAGGATGACTTACTACTTCCGGTGAGATTCTGAAGTGCGCATCCCATGCACGCTGCGCTATCCCATAATGCCCCGTGAGAGAATATATGAATGGAAGTGAGGCGACGCAACTGACGCAGATAGGTCACGGGACCATGATAAAATGGCGGATGTAGTACGTCCAAATTCCATTCATACTTTTCACAATCATACTGTATAGAACATACTTTTCTAACAGCCGAGTAGTACATTTAAATTCAAATGCAGTACCTACTGAGTAGTAGACGGTTTCGGACACAGCTTTAGTCTTTATGGATGTTTGGGCCACTGCAACATTTCTGCCAAATAGTAGGTTTATGAACAGCTGCAATCCTCTGAAGGATCCTACACCTTGAGGTTTGTGGGACCTCAGATGCACCAGCAACTTCAAATATCTGTGTTCTGCTTTGTAAAGGCATTTAAGCCGCTGCTCTCTTAATCTGATGAATTTGTCTGGCAGAACCCTTCCTCATTCTGCCCTTATCTGCAAAATCCTGCCTGTGATTTAAATCAGCCACCAATCTCTTGACATTACAGTGATCACACTTACATTTTCCTGAAATATCTAATGTTTTCATATTCTGTCCAAGTCATAGCAGTATTAGATGTTTTTCAGCAGCAGAAAAATCTCTTTTCTTTTCCATCTTTTCCACTGGCCTCAGCTGGCAAACTAATTACTGCAGTTGTCTGAGATTGATTTCAGTGACCCAAAGAGCACTGAAAACTTGGTATTACTTGGGATGGGAACATGATGGCATTTAAAGTCTACAAGACACAAACAAGAGCACTAGAAAGATGACATTTGTCCATACAGTATTTGGTAGGCTTCTGCTGGTATCTATATTTGTGGCTGGAAAGACCCTGCTCTCATCTACTGAACACAATTTACAAAATCTATTGCAAGGACATTGACCTTTAAAGGGCACCAATGGTGAAATATCTGCTTTTCAAGCTGTTTGGACAGACGTGTGTATAGTGTATAGACGTCCTATTGGGGTGATAAACACACACAGTGCTTTTTTTAATTCAACAACATAAAAACGGTGGACCAATTGGAGCGGTTTTCAGAGTGACCGCAACTTGACGTAGGAGTGTGGTCCGCCCGCCCACCAATATTGATTGACAGGCACGTCCCCATATCCTCAGTTTGTTGTTTCACGTCCGCCATTTTCAGTGAGAGTCAAAGCAATGTCACTAGAGGAACACCCTTGCTCTATTTTTAGATGTAAGGCTAATTGGGCTCAACACAAGATCAATATTCTCCACATTATCACTCTAATAAGAATTATTGGTTGTATCTTTCTGGAGGTTTCCAAACGTGTACTTTTCATTGCGTCTATCTTAAACTTCAGCCGTTTGCATTTCCCTTGTTCTCAGAACCTCCCTGTGATCTTAGCTAGGTGCAGCTGGAAAAGTGAAAATAAAATAACAAACTTTTCTTAAGCATTTTGGAATTCTGGGCGTGAGTTTCTGTCGGGGTGCACGCGGCGGCGCTTCAAGACTTGGAGCGCTGTTGTGTGTGCCTTGATGGAAACTTGTTTAGAGTTCTAAAATGCATGGCGTGAGGATTTGGGACACTTTATGTTTCTGCTGCGCCACAGAGAGCGTCTGGTGTGCCGTGTCACGACTTCGAGCGGAGCATCTGGTGCCTCAGTCAAAGTCGGTCTGTGTCCGAGTTGTACATGTACGGCTGATTGCTGATCCTCTCACTCCCGCTCCTTCTCTCAGGCCCCGTTTACACTAGTGCGTTTTAGTTTTAAAACGGTGTTTTAGAATGAAAACGATCCGCGTCCACACTCGCGTTTTACCCAGCGTTTCTGAACTGCTCTCCGTCCACACCAAAACGCTGAAAACGCACATCACGTGACCACACACACACACACACTCTCGGGCAAGCGCTGCAGCCCATCTACCCAGATGAGAGCTCTGCTAGTCGGACTTCTCATCAAGCATCTCCTGCTGGATCTAATCTCACTATATTTATTAAACGGGATATTTTATTCATCTTGTTGTCTTTATCAAACCACATATTCCCCTACTTTGGTCATTGGAATCTATTACTTGTTATTAGGTAACGTGTTTTGGCTGAGCGCAAAGAGAGTTTAATTATAAATGTAAGCACGTACATTCTGTATATTGACTGATCGCTTGCCTTTATTTCCTATAATGTATAAACTTATTGTATGTTATACTTTTATAATGGCCATTATCGATTATTAAAACTGATACTCAGCAAAAGAGAGGGTGTGTTTCGTATTTTCACTGAAATTGAAAGGAGGCAGTTGTTAAAGGCTCCGTTTTGTTATAAATATCCACACAGTGAAGATGACGCTCATGCAGCACGACGCCTCAACATTTCTACTGTCTGTTAAGTTGCTAATATCGAAATGAAAATAGGCAGTTCCTTATATCATGTTTACATTTTATTGTTGAGAAAGTGAAACAACGTAGGGTGATGTGAATGAAGTTATAAAGTACACTGTTCCCTTTGAAGATTTGAGAAGCATGAAAACGGCCTCTTCAGCATTTTCGAAACGCTCCGTTTTCGGCGCTCGAGAACTCCGGCGTAGTGTGGACGGTTGGCGTAACCGTAGCAAAACTTTTTTCAAACTAAAACGCATTAGTGTAAACAGTGCATCAGTCTGCCTTTCTGTTGCAAAAACAACTCTTGGCTCCGCCCCTTTGTAACATTGGGCGGGAAGCCGAAACTAATTTTTATGTGAAGCAACACGCCCCTTGAACAGCAGGCTGTGTAAACGCCCCCAACATGACACTGTTTAACACATTATAATAAAAACATCTGAACTGTGTGTTGAACTGAACCTAAACTGGCACACTCAGAACAACCATAATATTAATATTATATCATAAAAAAGGGGTAAACTATGTGCTCTTTAATGATCCATCCTGGTATAATGACTTTTCAAACTCTACACATAAAACAATCTGAAGAATCTATTTCATCAATACTTAATAATTGTTTTGCCCAACAACTATTCGACAAGTCTAAGTGTGCTTCATGCAGGCAAGTGGGTTGAACAAACCACCTACACACTCTCTCCTCTCTGTATGCACCAGACATTAATATCAACACTAGTGTAAAAACATTGTGTGTGCTTCATGCAGGCGAATGGGCTGGACAAAGCCCCTGTAGGACACTGTTTCCCATTTCCGTACTTGTCGTAGCATTTACACACTGCAACTCTCTAATGATTTGAAATGCTTCTTTATCCTTTTAGTAAATTGCTTTGGATAAAAGTGTCTGCTAAATGAGCAAATGTAAAGGTAAATGCTTTTTGACCCTGCATGCAAGCAACCTGTTGTTGGGGACACCCCAAACCAGAATACGAACCTTTAATAGTCCATAATAGGCACTCTTTAATGCTGTATTATGTGGAGCTGCAGCTCTACAGTCTGACAGCCAGAGGTCAGTGTGCAGATTCAGAAAACACACACACACACACACACACACACACACACTCACACACACACACACACTCTCAATATGCAGCTTAAAACACGATAAATATGTGGTTTGTATTTACACTGAACACATAAGATACAAGAGGATTTAATATGGTATATATTTAGGTCTTTGTTTAGGGTTGATATACTGACACATTGTGCGTTTCACACTGTATTCAAGTGTAATGGAAAGTAAATAATCTACTCGTTACAAATTTTACTCGCATGCAACCAATTTTGTTGTAGTTTTTTTATTATTTGTGTAAATTTTAAGGTATTCATTTGTTTGGTGTCATTTAATCTTTGGTGATTGTATTTAGAAGTTTTACCGACACCAAATCTCAAACAACGTAGACATAAACAGGATATTACCTTAAAAGCCAATAAAGGCTTTTCTATTAATTATTGGGAAAGGTTTGAATCATTTTGGACATCCCACTTTTTGTTCAAAGGTAAATAAAAGATGAGAAATCTTTTTTTTCACATTGATGCCTCTTGTACACTGTCTTATTATCTTTTGTCAGAAAAGAAAAAAAAACTAGTTAGTTAGATAAAAGTCAGAATTTGCCGGAGGTATGAATAATCTCCAGCTTTCTCCAGGACATTTTCAATCGAAGTGGAAATTTGCTGCATCATGGAGCTGAAATTATGAGGAACCAAATCACACTACGCCAGCCTTACTGAAGGTGCACATCAATCTCACTGGGTATAACATAATTGAACACATCCTATTTATTCCTTTTCTTTTCGGCTTAGTTCCTTTATTAATCTGGTGTCACCACAGTGGAATGAACCACCAACTTATCCAGCATATGTTTTACACAGTGGATGCCCTTCCATCAGCAACCCACACACACAATTTAGCTTACCCAATTGACCTGTATCAAATCTCTTTGGACTTGTGGGGGAAACCGGAGCACCCGGAGGAAACCCAAACAACATGGGAAGAACATGCAAACTCCACACAGAAATGCCAACTGACCCAGCCGGGACTCTAACTCGAACCTGCAACCTTCTTGCTGTGAGGCAAACAAGCTAACCACTGCGTCACAGTGCAGCCACGTCCTATGTAAGACATTTATGTTTTGAGAGAGAAAGAAAGTAAAAACAGTTCATCAATTGCAACTTAAAGTTTCTGATGACAGACTGAATTGCAGAGTTACAGAAAAAAGTCTGGGTTGTATTAACCCCACGTTGGGTCAAATATGGACAAATCAAAAGTTGGGTTAATTTTTTAAAAACTACATTTAAATTTTCCAGCAGTTTTTGTATATTCAAGAGTTGCTGCTGAACAACAATTTTCTTTTTTTAAACAGGACTAATTAATTTGGGAACTTAATCTCTTGAAGGGTTTGAATAGAAATGTGATAAAGTAATATGTTGGTTTTATAATTGTTGATTTAAATTCTAATTACATAACTAAAATGACTATTTGTGTTACTTTTCTAATTACTTCATCTGAAAAGTGATTTATTACCACAATAAGAAAACTACTTAGAAACAACACAACTTAAAACTTTATAGTAGATATAGATAGATAATTAATTTATTTTCACATACTCTGTTATAAACGAATGGGCGGCACAGTGGCTCAGTGGTAAGCACTGTGTCCTCACAGCAAGAAGGTCACTGGATCGAGTAACCATTTCTGTGAGGAGTTTGCATGTTCTCCCCATGTTGGCGTGGGTTTCCTCCAGGTGCTCCAGTTTCCCCTAAGTCCAAACATATGCGCTATAGGGGAATTGATGAACTAAATTGGCCGTAGTGTAAGAATTTGAAAGTGTATGAGAGTATATGAGAGTGTATGAGTGTTTCCCAGTTCTGGGTTGCAGCTGGAAGGGCATACTCTGTATAAAACATATGCTGGAATAGTAGTTGGTTCATTCTGATGAATAAAGGGACTAAGCTGAAGGAATGTGTCCTCTTTACATCAGTATGGTCAATTGTTTGCTTTGTTGTTGTTTTACACTGGCTTAATACTTGTGATACTTCATACCTTCACAAGAAACAGACGAGTCTTTAAATATTTTTCGAGGGCACTGTATCAGGTTTGTGCTGTAACACAAAAGCTCAGGCTGTGGGGAAAATTGTTAATGATCACAAACACAAAAGGCAGATGTCAGCATAAGGAAGGTGTACATTGTTTCATTTTTCTTGTTAAAATGAAGAAACACCATGGAAATGACAGGTGTGGTTTAATTGTGTTTGCGATTGCAGAACAGGATTTTTCCCCCATGAATGCCACAAATGCATGTGACTGTTGAAAACTTGAGGTGTGAACTACATAAGTCAACACGTCTCATAAGTAGAATTGCATTTGCATACAGTTGTGGTTTGCATAATATTAAGCTTGTTTTGAGATTGAATATAATTTTTCATGAATTTATTAACCATTATAAGAGGAATAGGGCGTCACAGTGGCTAGCATGATCGCCTCACAACAAGAAGGTCACTAGTTCGAGCATATTCTCCCCGTGTTGGCTTGGGTTTCCTCCAGGTGCTCCGGTTTTCCCCAAAGAAACACACACACACACACACACATTCTCAATATGCAGCTTAAAACACGATAAAAATGTGGTTTGTATTTACACTAAACATATAAGATACAAGAGGATTTAATATGGGATATATTTAGTTCCCCTTCGGTTTTGGAACTTCAGTGCTATACAGTGGATTTGATCTTAGAAAATCCACGTATGGGAGGATTTGGTTCAGAAGCCGCTTGTCTGAAAGAGTATTGAACGGGCCAATGAATGCAATGAATTGGCAGTGTAAGCTTGCGCAGGTGTGCTTCATTGCCAATTATTCCAGCATATAAGCACACCTGGAGCGAGCAAACGGCATCCTTTTCACATCAGAGACTTTCTGATCGAGTCGATGAGGGTTCCTCCTGCTGTGATCCAGCGATTCCGAGCGAACGAGAGCATTCACCCGCGGCTGAATTGCTGCACGCCATTCACGTTCCAGGTATGCACAACCGTGCAGCCTATGCGCTCTCACGGCAGCTGATACGCCCTGGAGAATGGAGACTCCACCCCGAGTCTGTTCAGCTGATATGGGCGCGATTCGGGGAGGCCCAGATCGATCTGTTTGCTTCCCCCAAGAACGCTCATTGCCAGTTGTTTTTTTCTCTGACCGAGGGCTCTCTCGGCTTGGATGCACTCGCCCACAGCTGGCCTCGGGGCATGCGCAAGTTGCATTTCCCCCAGTGAGCCTGCTCGCGCAGTTTCTGTACAAGGTCAGGGAGGACAAGGAACAGGTTCTGCTAGTTGCACCCCTCTGACCCAACCTGACCTGGATTACTGCAACTCTCTACTAGCTGGGCTTCCAGCTCACTCTATCAAGCCTCTTCAGCTGCTCCAGAATGCAGCAGCACGAGTTGTCTTCAATGAACCTAAACGAGCACATGTCACTCCACTGCTAGTCCATTTGCACTGGCTGCCAGTTGCTGCTCGCATCAAATTCAAAGCTCTGATGTTTGCCTACAAAGCGACTTCTGGCTTTGCTCCGTCTTATCTGCTCTCGCTTCTGCAGATCTATGTGCCCTCCAGAAACTTGCGTTCTGTGAATGAACGTCGCCTCATGGTTCCATCCCAAAGAGGGAAGAAATCACTTTCGCGAACGCTCACGCTCAATCTGCCCAGTTGGTGGAATGAACTCCCTAACTGCGTCAGAACAGCAGAGTCACTCGCTATTTTCAAGAAACGACTAAAAACTCAACTATTTAGTCTCCATTTCACTTCCTAATCTGCAATTGCCTCTTTGGATATCACACTAACCCCCCCCCCCCCCCTTCAAAAAAAGTACTAATACTTTCCTACTTAGACTTTACGAACCTGAAACTTGCCTATAGCACTTATTTATTGTTGCTCTTATAGTTGTGTAAGTTGCTTCCTTGTCCTCATTTGTAAGTTGCTTTGGATAAAAGCGTCTGCTAAATGACTAAATGTAAATGTAAATATCAGAGCTCTCCCTCCTCATGACGGCCCTCCCCTGGCAGATCCCTTGAGAGAGGACCTACTCTCTCAGGGATAGGGCACCATCTTGCACCCTCACCCCGATCTTTGGAACTTCCACCTGTGGTCCCTACACCACTGAAGACTTAGGTAACCTACCGAGTGCGGTGGTTAATACCATCACTCAGGCTAGAGCCCCCTCCACGAGGCACGCCTACGCCCTGAAGTGGAGTCTATTCACTGAATGGTGTGTCTCTCGCAGAGAAGACCCCCGAAACTGCCAGATTAGTGTTGTGCTCTCTTTCCTTCAGATAAGCTGGACAGCAGGCTGTCGCCCTCCACTCTCAAGGTTTACGTGGCCGCCATCTCCGCTTATCATAACGCGGTAGCTGGCGGCACCGTGGGAAAACACAACCTCATCATCCGGTTCCTCAGGGGTGCTAGGCGAATTAATCCATTCCGCCCCCCTCTCATGCCCTCTTGGGATCTCGCCCTCATTCTCACGAGTTACACGCAGATACCTTTGAGCCACTCGATTCAGTATCTCTAAGAATTCTGTCCCTGAAGACAGCTCTGCTGGTCGTGTTGGCCTCCATCAAGAGGGTCGGGGACCTGGAGGCATTTTTGGTCAGTGTCTCGTGCCTGGAATTCGGGCCGGACTACTCTCACGTTATCCTGAGACCCCGCCCGGGTTATGTGCCCAAGGTTCCTACCACCCCCTTTAGAGATCAGGTAGTGAACCTGCAAGCGCTGCCCCCGGAGGAGGCAGACCCAGCCCTTTCCTTACTTTGTCCAGTTTGCGCCCTGTGCATTATGTGGACCGTACTCAGAACTTAGATCTTCTGAGCAGCTCTTTGTCTGTTATGGCGGTCGGCAGCAGGGAAGTGCCGTATCGAAACAAAGATTTCCCACTGGATTGTGGATGCCATTCACTCGCTTAAGCCGTGTCCCCCGGGATTGCGAGCACACTCCACTTGGAGTGTTGCATCCTCTTGGGCGCATGCACGCGGCGCCTCTCTAACAGACATTTGTAGAGCTGCGGGCTGGGCGACACCCAACACATTTGCAAGGTTTTACAATATGCGAGTGGAGCCGGTAGGGTGTTGAAACACGCTTGCTGCGCCATTCTCCCTAACACGGAGATACTTGCACCTTATTATCTATCAGTAAAGTTCCCCGTCAGATGAGCCCTGCAGATTCCTCCGTATCCCCCAACACTAACTCAGAAGAGGAGTCACTTGCTGGCCCACTACGTTGTAGGTCTGCCCGCTGGTCAGCCCGCGTTTTGGGTATAGGTGCCTGCTATGCGTGAGCCCCACTAGGCGATCCCATATGCTTATTCCGCCACGGTTAAGTCCCCCCCCGGGTGGACCCGTGTCTTCCCTCTCTGCTAACCACTTTTTCTATGCATACTCCCCCTTCTTAGGGCTAGTCCATATGTAAATTCTGCCATCTATTCCCCACTTGGGTAGCGGATGGCCTCCACAGCGTCCTCCCTATCGGGATTGCACACTTCCCAACGTACTGTCGTATTTCCTAGAATTATCTAGATGCTCACGACTTCCCAAAAAATACATCTAAATCCATAAAACTTCTGTTGAAGTAGGATAAATTAGGGCCAGGGACACGTTGGAGGACCGCGCCTCCCATGATGTGGGTGCGTCATGCTTGCTTGACTATCCCCTCATCGGGGGTGTTGGTAAGGTGCAGTCATTATGGCATTTACCATACTTCTCCCATACGTGGATTTCCCACGTCTCATAAGTAGAATTGCATTTGCATACAGTTGTGGTTTGCATAATATTAAGCTTGTTTTGAGATTGAATATAATTTTTCATGAATTTATTAACCATTATAAGAGGAATAGGGCGTCACAGTGGCTAGCATGATCGCCTCACAACAAGAAGGTCACTAGTTCGAGCATATTCTCCCCGTGTTGGCTTGGGTTTCCTCCAGGTGCTCCGGTTTTCCCCAAAGAAACACACACACACACACACATTCTCAATATGCAGCTTAAAACACGATAAAAATGTGGTTTGTATTTACACTAAACATATAAGATACAAGAGGATTTAATATGGGATATATTTAGTTCCCCTTCGGTTTTGGAACTTCAGTGCAATACAGTGGATTTGATCTAGGAAAATCCACGTATGGGAGGATTTGGTTCAGAAGCCGCTTGTCTGAAAGAGTATTGAACGGGCCAATGAATGCAATGAATTGGCAGTGTAAGCTTGCGCAGGTGTGCTTCATTGCCAATTATCCCAGCATATAAGCACACCTGGAGCGAGCAAACGGCATCCTTTTCACATCAGAGACTTTCTGATCGAGTCGATGAGGGTTCCTCCTGCTGTGATCCAGCGATTCCGAGCGAACGAGAGCATTCACCCGCGGCTGAATTGCTGCACGCCATTCACGTTCCAGGTATGCACAACCGTACAGCCTATGCGCTCTCACGGCAGCTGATACGCCCTGGAGAATGGAGACTCCACCCCGAGTCTGTTCAGCTGATATGGGCGCGATTCGGGGAGGCCCAGATCGATCTGTTTGCTTCCCCCAAGAACGCTCATTGCCAGTTGTTTTTTTCTCTGACCGAGGGCTCTCTCGGCTTGGATGCACTCGCCCAATTGACCTATAGCGAATGTCTTTGGACTTGTGGGGGAAACCGGAGCACCTGGAGGAAACCCAAACAACATGGGGAGAACATGCAAACTCCACACAAAAATGCCAACTGACCCAGCTGGGACTCTAACTCGAACCTGCAACCTTCTTGCTGTGAGGCAAACAAGCTAACCACTGCGTCACAGTGCAGCCACGTCCTATGTAAGACATTTATGTTTTGAGAGAGAAAGAAAGTAAAAACACTTCATCAATTGCAACTTAAAGTTTCTGATGACAGACTGAATTGCAGAGTTACAGAAAAAAGTCTGGGTTGTATTAACCCCACGTTGGGTCAAATATGGACAAATCAAAAGTTTGGTTAATTTTTTAAAAACTACATTTAAAATTTCCAGCAGTTTTTGTATATTCAAGAGTTGCTGCTGAACAACAATTTTCTTTTAAAAAGGACTAATTAATTTGGGAACTTAATCTCTTGAAGGGTTTGAATAGAAATGTGATAAAGTAATATGTTGGTTTAATCGCTAAATTGTTGATTTAAATTCTATTTACATAACTAAAATGACTATTTGTGTTACTTTTCTAATTACTTCATCTGAAAAGTGATTTATTACCACAATAAGAAAACTAATTAGAAACAACACAACTTAAATCTTTATAGTAGATATAGATAGATAATTAATTTATTTTCACATACTCTGTTATAAACGAATGGGCGGCACAGTAGCTCAGTGGTTAGCACTGTGTCCTCACAGCAAGAAGGTCACTGGATCGAGTAACCATTTCTGTGAGGAGTTTGCATGTTCTCCCCGTGTTGGCGTGGGTTTCCTCCGGGTGCTCCAGTTTCCCCTAAGTCCAAACATATGTGCTATAGGGGAATTGATTAACTAAATTGGCCGTAGTGTAAGAATTTGAAAGTG
This sequence comes from Danio rerio, assembly GCF_049306965.1. Lineage (NCBI taxonomy): Eukaryota > Metazoa > Chordata > Actinopteri > Cypriniformes > Danionidae > Danio > Danio rerio. Next base: position 2,762,867 of record NC_133178.1, read on the forward strand.
TATGAGAGTATATGAGAGTGTATGAGTGTTTCCCAGTTCTGGGTTGCAGCTGGAAGGGCATACTCTGTATAAAACATATGCTGGAATAGTAGTTGGTTCATTCTGATGAATAAAGGGACTAAGCTGAAGGAATGTGTCCTCTTTACATCAGTATGGTCAATTGTTTGCTTTGTTGTTGTTTTACACTGGCTTAATACTTGTGATACTTCATACCTTCACAAGAAACAGACGAGTCTTTAAATATTTTTCGAGGGCACTGTATCAGGTTTGTGCTGCAACACAAAAGCTCAGGCTGTGGGGAAAATTGTTAATGATCACAAACACAAAAGGCAGATGTCAGCATAAGGAAGGTGTACATTGTTTCATTTTTCTTGTTAAAATGAAGAAACACCATGGAAATGACAGGTGTGGTTTAATTGTGTTTGCGATTGCAGAACAGGATTTTCCCCCCATGAATGACACAAATGCATGTGACTGTTGAAAACTTGAGGTGTGAACTACATCAGTCAACACGTCTCATAAGTAGAATTGCATCACATTTCCATGACCTTTAAGAAATGGAAAGAAAAACTGATGTGCAACAGTTGTGGTTTGCATAATATTAAGCTTGTTTTGAGATTGAATATAATTTTTCATGAATTTAATAACCATTATAAGAGGAATAGGGCGTCACAGTGGCTAGCATGATCGCCTCACAACAAGAAGGTCACTAGTTCGATCATATTCTCCCCGTGTTGGCTTGGGTTTCCTCCAGGCGCTCCGGTTTCCCCCACAAGTCCAAAGAATTGTCTGTAGTGTGTGAATGAGTGTGCATGGACGTTTTCCCAGTGCTGGGTTGCAGCTGGAAGGGCATCCGCTGCATAAAGCATGTGCAGGAGAAGTTGGCGGTTCATTCCGTTGTGGTGACTCCAGATTATTAAAGGCACTAAGCCGAAAAGAAAATGAATAAAAAGGAGCAATAATGAATTATTTACCTCGGATTTTGAAAATAAATAAAAAGAAACAACAACAACAGCACCCAGCAACAGCCGTACTCATTATACTCTGGCTCTTTCCTGTTGTATAATGGTGTTGAGTAAAGTGGCCTTCATTTTGAAGCGTGCATAAATCCATTGCGAAACTAACCCATGCATCGCCAGGATCGCCAGGGAGCTAAAACATGTCTTATAAGACAGTTTGAGGTGTTTCTAACAAAAATGTTTCTTATTATTTATCTCTGAACTCGAATCTCTGACTTCTGGATGGCTGCATTCTCAACAACTTCTTGGGTTTACACAAAATGGCGCTGAATAAAAGCCTAATAACAGCTAATAAGGAGCATAAAACTCAATGCTAAACAAAAGTATCTTGGACAAAAACATTTCACATTTCTTGATATTACAGAAATTCTGTGACCCATGTGAACCCTGACATAAGTTTAGTATATTTTCTGTTTTTATTTCAGTTATTTGTCTTTAACCAACCACACATTAATCATTTTTTTCTCAAAAACACAAACTTGTACTGTGCATGTTGATTTTACTGTCATCCAGCAAGCAATTTTACATGTAAAAGATGTCTAATAGCAGTCCAAACACAGATGTCCTGGCTAAAACTAGGCTGAATTTGGGCTGTCAGTGAAAATCTACTAGACATCCAATGTTCATTCCTTTTATTTCAGCTTAGTCCCCTTAATCATCAGGGATCGCCACAGTGGAATGAATCGATAGCTTATCTAGCATATATTTTACACAGTGGATGCCCTTCCAGCTGCAACGCAGTATTGGAAAACACCCATACACCTTTGCATGCACACTTATACACTATGGCCAATTTAGCTAACCCAATTCCCCTATAGCGCATGTGTTTGAAAACCCACTCCAACACGGGGAGAACAAGCAAATTCCACACAGAAATGCCAACTGACCCTGCCGAGGCTCGAACCAGCGACCTTCTTGCTGTGAAGTGACAGTGCTAACAACTGAGCCACCAAGCCACCTAGATGTCCAACATCTATGTATTTGATGACTAGTCTAGTTTTTGTCTAATGTCAGATGTCTAGTAGACTGACTGGCTGCCTAATTTCAGCCTTGTTGTCAAAATGTCAGTGTGTGGACAAATTCGGGGCATAAATAAATGTCTGTCAGGCTAGTTTATTTGATGTGGCTACATGTCGCCTCTAATGTCGGCTCAAATTGGGAAAAGTTCAATGAGAGAGGGAGCACCCTGATGACTGTTCCTCTACGAATCAGAGAATGAGGACAAAAACTGAAGTGATGAAACCAAACTAATGAGGCAAGGCAAGAGGGAAAACAAAGAAGCCAGCTAGAATGACAGCACAGATGGGAGCAGACAAAGACAAGAACGGATGTTTTTGTCACAGCTAGATCTTTGACTTCGGCTTGATGTGTCTCATGCTTCAGACATCTTTTAACTCTCTAGATCCTGAAGCTAAATTATGACATTTCACTAATATGTATATATATATATATATATATATATATATATATATATATATATATATATATATATATATATATATATATATATATATTTTTTTTTTTTTTTTTTGAGTATGAAATTAAAACACAATTTAAATTTTCAAATGCAAGTTTTTTTTTTCCAGAAACTCACTGGCTTTTAATCATGAATTAATAAACGTTCATATTTGAACTATTAAGGTAATTAACTAATCAATAATAATAATAACATTTATATAATGCTTTTCTAGACACTCAAAGCGCTTTACACAATGTGGGGGGATCTCAACATCCACTGCCAGTGTGCAGCATCCACCTGGATGAAGTGACGGCAGCCATATTGTGCCAGACCACACACCAGCTGATTGGTGGAAAGGAGAAAGAGTGATGAAACCAATTATGGTATGGTAATGGTTGGGAGGCAATGATAGACGGACACCAGTGGGCAAATTTAGCCAGGATGCCGGGGTTAAAACCTTACTCTAGGACATCCAGGGATTTTTAAAACCACAAAGAGTCAGGACCTCAGTTTAACAAAGACAAGATTAGGACCCACACAGACCACAAGTTGAGTGCCCACCATTGGCCTCACTAACACCACTTCCAGAGGAGAGTTGGTCATGCCCAACTGAGTCTGGTTTCTCTCAAGTTGGTCATGTTTGGCCAGAGGAGAGTTGGTCATGCCCAACTGAGTCTGGTTTCTCTCAAGGTTTTTCCCTTCACTTCGTCAATTGGTGAAGTTTGTTCCTCGCCACTCTCACCACCGGCTTGCTTGGTTTGGGACTTGTGGAGCTGCGCATCGATGGATTTGCTCTTCAGTGTTTAGACTTTCAGCAGTGAATATCAAACCACACTAAACTGAGCTGAACTTTAACTCTGAAAACTTCTATGTTAAGCGGCTTTGACACAATCTCTATTGTAAAAGCGTTAGAGAAATAAAAAAATATTGAATTGAATATACAGTTTTCAACATTTGAAGTGGATCAAAATAGCTTTTGAAGAATGGGTGTTGTTCAATAGTTTTAGGACACCTTTGATGAAAAGGTACATTCCCTCTGTTGAGTGTGTAAAGTCGCTTCTTTTTGATTTGCTGTCAGATTAACTAGTAAAAATGAAAAACAGGCATTTTCAATTCTCACTGATTATGTTTACATGGACATCAGTAACCCAATTATTTGCCTTAATCTAAATAAGACAATCATTTAATTAAGGTGTTTACATGAGTTTCCATGACCTTGATATTAGACAATGAGATCTCTAGTACTGAGAGCTCACTAAACAATGAGAGTTGCCTCAATATACAATACCGTTTTACAAGTGTTCTGGGCAACATTTAACATATTCATGAGATTCTACAAACTCTAAGTGGAGCTGCTTTCGTCCCAAGCATTGGGTAACAACAGGAAATTTTGGAGAAAACAAGCTTGTTGTCACACTTGTTGCAACATTCTTCCTTATACACTGTCAGAAAAAAAAGGTACAGTGAGGGTACAGTTTTGTTCCTAAAGGGAACAAAATATATAATTGTACCTTTAAAGGTCCCAAATTGGTCCTTAGGGTACAATTTTGTACCCAAATGGGCTAAAAAGGTTCAAATGTCCAGATTTAAGTTTGAAAGGTACATTTTTGTACTTTTTAAAGCACATTTGGGTACAAAATTGTACTGTAAAGGACCATTTTGGCACTTTTAAAGGTACAATAATATATTTTGTTTCCCTATATTCCCTCAGCTCATGATTAGATCAAGACACTATATAACACTAATTTAATTGTATTAACACTAAACATTAATACCACAATAATTATTTTAAAAAATATATAAAGTTAATAAATTGATTGAATAAAATATTTTAATTATTAATTTTTTTTCATGTATTCAAATTTAATTTTTCCTCAAAAAATATTTATTATTTACTGTATAATTGAATGTGATTTTACTCATTAAAAACGTAAATACTGGTTTTTGTTTACTGTTTAAGACCCTAAATGGGATGTAGAATAAGGACCATGCAGAGTGACTGCATCATTCAGGTGGAGATGTTGCTGTCTCTTTAGGAATTCAGCTTGTTGAGACGTTGGCAGTGTTTGTTACTGAGGTGTTTTAGTATGCTTATGCTGGCTGTTTACACAGAACTTCGCACGATTTTCAAAGAAAAGTATATTTTGGAGTACACACTTTTCAGGTAAATATGTATTTATGATATATTGTCAGTCTCATTTTTACATGTTCAGTTGATTTTGTCTGACTCTCGGGTCTCAGCTTTCCCCGCTTAAAGACCGCGAAAAAATGCTCCGGACTGCTTGGTGTACATTGGTCTGCAGGATGGAGTTGGCTAAGATGTCCGTTGCTTATCAAAGAAGTTAATAGCGCTGAAGTAAATACAATATGATATCGAAGTCACAGAGGGACATAACGTTATAGAAGGTGAGTAACTATATGCTGTTAGTTTTCTCGGTGTAAAAATACCCTTTATCACCTACGTATTCGCACCTCATATCTTACGTTACTGCTTTATTAATAAGTGTTGCTTCAGCCTAACTCCGTCTGCTGTACTCGAACCGGATGCCTATGGGCTCACTGCCCGATTCCGGCCCGAGTCAATTGGGCCAGATGGGGCGCCGTAAGCGAGCCGAGGCTGCCGCATCCGAGCCGGAATCGGCCCGTGGGTAACGTGCGGTGTGGCACGTTTCCTTCATATGAAACCTTTTGGTATTAATACTAGAATTTTTAATTATCGATAATGTTTTATATCTTGAGGCCATTTTCTAGACACAGTTGACCGCGAAATTGTTATTTTCAAGAGTTCACACTTTGATATGCTTAGCATTATAGCAGGTTTGGCATGCTGTCCCGGGAGAGAACCCTGAGCTCGGAGATGTTTGAGCCCAGGGCTCCCACCCAGTCAATAAGCATATCAGAGGATCCGAGATCAGGAAGGTCTCGATAGTTCCCCTTTTAGAAAGGGGAGAAAAAGGAGGAGATGGGGTGGAAGGGGGGATTCTTCCGAAATGAAGATAGGGAAAAAGGGTAGAAAGTGATCATTTATAGTAAGGTAGGATCACTCGGATTGGATTATTACTGATTACAAATGAGTGGTCAGCTGTGCTCAATCATATCACGTGCTCCTCTCGAAATTAGTTTATGAAACTTCACTTTAGATCGCTGAGGGTTGCCAATAGCATTAGTTAATGCACGGATATATACATGTGGATTACACAAACGTGGCTTGTGTGTGATTGTACATATCCTCGTTTCAGTGTCTACATTAATGTTGAGGAGTGTCCACAAACTCTCATGTCCAGAATTGTTGGTGCTACACTACTGTTCATGCTTATGTTAATATATAATTATTAACGTACCACGTTGTATGAATTGACGTTTTAAGCAATGCTTTGTTCTTTAATGTAATAATTTGTCTCATCTGTTCTGAAACTGGTACCTCACAGTATTTTAACTATTTTGTAAATATCTAAAAATAAACAAATAGTTATTATTTTCTTATTGCTTTCCAGAAGTTTTTGAAGTTTCCATTTGACCTTCAGGACAGTTGGAACAACGTAATGCAGCCTGACAGCATCAGACCAGTGAAGGCATGTCATATAAAAGCATGGCTCAGTACAAGATGCAAATATTTCCCATTATCTATACCATGGCTTTATTGGCTTACGTACTATTTTAAATTAGTAGGTTTTTACTTACAAACAACAATAAATGTACACCCATATGTTTAAAATTATTGTCAAGGTTTTCATCGAAAGATTAGACATCAACTGAAGAATGCTATGGACCTGACTCTAAGGTACTCTTTCTAAACTTTCTCCACTTGATTAATATTATTAAATTCTAGCTTTGTATAGATTCCTTCATATTTGTTTGTATGCCACATCTTATTGTATTGATTTTACAGCAGCACTTCTCATGTTGCCAGCCTTGTTCAGTGAGGAACTTCAACATTTCGTTGTGCTCCGGTGCGTATGTTGTTTTCTGTTTAGTATATGCTGTGATAAATGTGTTTTATAATTCTTGATGTTCTTTATATTAGGATGGCAGAGTGGGTAGTGCTGTCACCTTACAGCAAGAAGGTTGCTGGTTCGAGCCTCGGCTGGGTCAGTTCACATTTCTGTGGGGAGTTTGCATGTTCTTCCCGTGTTTGTGTGGGTTTCCTCCAAGTGCTCCGGTTTCCCAACAAGACCAAAGACATGTGCTATAGGTGAATTGGGTAAGCTAATTTGTCTGTAGTCTATAAATGTGTGTTAATGACTGTGTATGAATGTTTGTAGAACTAGGTTGTGGGTGGAAGGGCGTCTGCTGCGTAAAATGCTGGATAAGTTGGTAGTTCATTCCACTGTTGCGACCCCAGATTAATAAAGGGACTAAGCCAAAAAAAAAAAAAAAAGAATGAATAAATGAATTTTATATTAGTCCTTTTATTTGTTATACTTTTTTAATGAGTGAATATTAATTTTTTCACGTTCTATGCATGTTGATTTTCTCTTCATCAGTGATAGAGTGACTGATATTAATGTAATTATTGCTTTGTCATTTACAGTGAACCATCTTCACCACATCCAACAGTTCAAGTACAGGAGGAGGCCACCGACTGGACAACTGTGTTAACAAGACGAGTCACGGCAGTCTTCAGAGTTGATGGGATTGTGATTGGCTGGGTTAATGGTGTGGACGAATATACATTTTTGACATATCCATCTTATTAGAAGAACACCTTGATGTTTCTGCAGTGGAATGTTTTGAATGAAAGGTGGACGGGGACAAGCCTCGACCTACTCCAGTTACCAGAGTGATCAACCTTGTTTTTTGTTTCTCTAAATGCTCTTGGATAATAATCACAATCATCAAGTTAATCCAGCACACTGCCCTCATTCATGCATAAAGCAAATTTTTAAATAACTTGTGCTCCTAATGGCTATCAAAGAACATTTTCCAGATATGAGTGCTTTACATGTCATGTTTACCAAAAGCATAAACATGTTGTGTTACAAAATATTACAACTCTACTTGAGGAAGTTGAGGAGTAATCTACTGATGTTGAGGAAGAGGCTACTGATGTTTTTGGTTTTCTGCACAGTTGAAGCAATTTATAGAGAAACTTCGCCTTCATTCTTAAATACAGAGAAAATGTTGATGACAAACTATATATTATGACTGAGTATTCTGACTAAAGACAAATACTTTGGACTTGACCTTGATATAGCCTGTGTAATGCATTTATAAATCTTAAACAGTATTCTTGTGATTTTTGTATTAGTGTAGATTATTTACTATATGTGAGTGAACAATTTTTTATTTGTTATCTAAATAGTTATTTTTTTCACTGTTTTACATGTCTGCTTTATACTTGCTGTGTAATTTTATTTCTTAACACATTCAGTTGTGAGTTGTAATGAAATATTTCTACATTTCTAAATAAAAATGGACATCTGCGAATCAAAACATTTCATTTATTTATTTATTTGTGCATGCAGTCACCAAAGGATCAAAATGCCTGGGACAGTACCCTGAAAATGCTATATAATATAATAAGGTACATTTTCGTACCTTCAGTGTCTACAATTTTGTTCCTTGGGGGTACAAAATTGTCCCTTAAATGGTACAAATGTACAAGGTACAACTTTGTACCTCTAAATAGAGGTACAAAATTGTACCCTGAAGGGTACCACCCCAATGACGGGCCACTTGTACCTTAAAAGGTAAAATTTTGTACGTTTTTTCTGAGAGTGTAGACCCTTCTTACATTTCTTTCATAGAGATATTTCTGGGGGATAAATAAAGGGAAAATATTTCTGGGGGATAAATTTAAATAAAGACATTAAACGGCAATGAGAATCAGTAGAATAATTTATTAGTACATCATACACTTTGTTCAGGTATAATCATTGAAGACTGTTATTGCTGTATGTAGGGCTCAAGAACAAGTGTAAGTGCCTAAACAAAAGAAAACCACACCAAGAGCAACAGAACCCCAAAGCCTAAGTTCCCATTTTGTTGGGTGTCTGAAATTCAGCTTTAGATGCAAAAAAAAAAAAAAAAAAAAAAAAAAAAAATAAGACTCAACACAATAGATCATTAAAAAGTGGAAATACTATCGAAGAAATGTCCAGAAGTCAGAGGTTTCAACTTCAAATCCACAAGTAATTTTCTGCAAAATGATGTCCTTTATTATTTTCCCCCATACTTTTCTCGTTATTTTCACATACAGATATATACTTGCTGTAGTATGCACTGATCCAAAAATGATTGACAAGGTTTGACAAGCAAACAAGTTTTGTGGAAGGTTTTACTTTACAAGTTAGTGCCACACATTAGCTTCCCTTTTGTTATAAATAAAATTGTAATGTGATAAAGATAACCACCAGTATTTTGGTACCAAGTAAGTATTAAGAAAAATTAAACAATTCTTTAGGTAGTGCCAAGAATCTATTGAGCCCATTTCTAAATGCGATAAATAAAAGCTGTGCAGTTGCTCAAGTGGCTTTAAATCTACTTGTCAATAAGAAAGGAGGAAAGCCACAATATTAACTATTACCACCACAAATAGAGTCATTGCCAAATCAAGCTTGCTTTTAAAGTCAATTTAAAGTCATAATTCTGCTCATGAACGAGAACAATATTGCGCAGGCCTGAGGGGGCCATCGGGAGAAACAGGAGAATTGTGTTAAAGTTACCCTGTGAATGTATTATAACATTGCCAATAACATTAACAAAATAACAAAACTGGCTGAATGATAATTACAATGTTTAAGTATATTTATTATTGTTGTCATAGTAGTTTTCCAACATCACTAGCCATAATTTTGTTGTTGTTAAAATATATTTTATATATACATAAATTTGACTTTGGCATGCTAAAATACTTGATTTAGAAGTTATGTCCACGTGACTCCTTATTAATTTCATATATATATATATATATATATATATATATATATATATATATATATATATATATATATATATATAATTATGAGAATGAGCAAATAAATTGTGGTTTCATAGTGTTATATTGCAATTAGTTTTTATTTTTATAGGACTTTTCAGGACTCAACATTAAAGATTTATCAAATTTTTCTCTAGCCAGACCAAAAATAAATAAATATTTCTTAGCCAAGAAATATAATGTGTTAAAACAGGCTAAATATAGCTGTTCACATGCTGTTTTTATTGAAGAAAACTTCTTTAAAAGTCATTCTCATTTGGTATTCATAGGTTTCTTTTGCTAATGCGAACACAGTCCTTTTTGTCATCTCTCCCGCTGGCCCCATGCCCCTGGACAATCTTTACCGCTAAATCCTGATTTTTAAGAAAACTACAATTTAAAAATGATTCTCAACCAGCCAAAGTAGCTAATGGGGTGTCTGTCTAACCCACCACAGCTGAAATATACTTGCATTTGGAGGGTGTTAATGTCAAGCCCTGACCTCATGTACAAAATGCTAACGTTGTACCTGCTCAAAGCGTCATCTAAGTTTTTTTTACCAATTTTATTTTGTTTTTGTTTACATTGTCACTTTATATTACTGCTAATGGCACAGTGCACTGTCACCCAAATTTCCACCCCTTCAAATGTCATCTAGATGCATTGTCACAGATTTTCTTGGTTACATCACTTAAAAAATATAAAGCTTTTTCACCTATACAACTAAGTACTCATACTATATTGACTGGGTTAAATAGAATTGCATGACTAAAAAGAGATTAAAAGGATTTTTTATAGACTAAAATTAGACTAAATGTTATCAGTTTTTTTAAATCTAAATAAAAAAAGTTTGAAAGTGACTAAAACTAATAATAAAAACTTAAATTATAGGTTTGACTAAAAATAAAATTAAAACAGGGAGAAAAACAAAACTATTTTAACTGCAATGCTTTGTTTTTGTTTAATAGTAAACTATTGTTTCATTTTTCATTAGTTGACTCATTTTAGCAGAAAACTCAGTATGTTACTCATATGTGGCAGCACAATGAAGAGAAATTTAATTTATTGTTTTCATCATTTTTACTGGATATTCATTTTGGAATTAGAATTGGAATTCTTTTGGAAACTAACATCTACAAGTAATCGCAGCACTACTTTTTTGACAGTTCTGATTGGTGTTGTTTACAAATACAATAAATCTGTTAATATACAATTTGTAGTAGTGGAGCTAATAAATTTTTCAAGTGGGAGCACCAGTGTTACCAAATTAAAGTTAATTTTGAGCCCTGCTGATGTAAGCTATATTCTGTGCTGGTCAATGTGAGCCCTGGCCAATGTGCTAACACATTTTTATTTCAAAGTTTTTTTTTGTTTTTTGTTTTTTGCTCGAGTACAAATCTTTTGTTTTCATAATAAATATTCAAAATGAAGCAAAAAAGGTATTTCTACTCTCCGTTCATAAACAATTTTGAGTGTGTAGCAAGCATTTTTTTATTCATGCATTGCTCACGTTTAAAATAAACTAATAAACACTTAATGCCCTTTTAAACTATTAAAATGTTGTTTAACTTTGTTAATAAAAATCTGCAAATTAAAATGAACTTATTTGTTCACTTAAATGTATTTATCCAAACTCTCAGTAGCATCCTGTTTTGAGTATTTTCTCCATTCGTCTGGTATCATCCCCTTCCCCTCAAATGTGTTGCTGTAGTGTTTTTCCAGATCCTTTTGGAATCTGCACACGAACCACTTCCAGTAGGGCAGTTCAGAGAGATCAGGAGTGATGCTCCATTTCTCATAAACCCCTCCCGCTGTTCTGTATTCTCTGCAGGGATATGCATCATCTGAGTGCTTGGGATAAAAATAATTATCACTTGCTACTGCTGATGTGCAGATGTCAGTACACAAGTTTGATGTTCCTTCGTAAGACCACCCATTTATCCCAATTACACGATGGAATGGAACACTGTGATCTCCTTCATGGTCCTCCATGGTGTTTGTGCAGATGGCTTTACAGAACGGACACTGAACCCAACAGCACTGACAGAAGTGATCAATCAGAAGCTCATCTGGCCTGAACTTATAGTCCAGCTTTACTGGAAATGTGTCTGTGTTGAATCTGCTGCTGATGTCTGACATTACAGCAGGAAGCTCTTGTCTGATCACATCTTCTAGGAGTGTGAAATCATCAACATCATCATGTTTGACTCCACTGAGGTCTTTTTCAGAGAAGATCAGCTGATCTGAGAGCTGCTGTGTGAAACTCTTCAACCACAAACCAACATCTCCACTGTTGACTTGAACATGTTCAGTAGATTGATGTGCTGCGTTCATGATCTTCTGCTGCAGGAGTTTAATGTTCTCCTCCATCTTGGGTAAAACACTGCTGCTGAACTTATCGCTGATGTAGCGACTGACTTCATCTCTGATGAAACTCTTAAAATGACCTCTGGGATAATGAATGTAATTTATACATTTTTTAAAGTCCTCCTCTTCTGCCAGTGTCTTCAGGATGTGTTTCTCCAGATTTGATCTGTTTCCATTCAGTGATGCACAGTCTGTTTTTATTTCATCTGCTAAATCTCTGGCAGTTTTCTTGTAGACGCTCTCTTCAATGGGCTCCTTCAGTTTCTGACAGATGATCTCGCCAAAAATCACAGCTGATGTTGCACTATGACAGTATTTCTGGAAAATACTATAGTACTCTTCTTTCTTCTTCTCGATGTATATTACAGGGTCATTGGCTTCTCTGAACAGTCTGTGTTGTTCAGTGATCTTGTTGTTTGCTCTTTTACACATGGAATAAACCAAATCAATGAAGAATTCGTTCTTGAACTTATATTTCACTGCTCCTTCCTGATATTTTGTTACTCTTGTCTTGATGTCACTGGTAAGTTGTTGAATGTAGCTGTTGTTGTAGCCCATCTTTGAAATGTTAGATGACAGAATCGTTCTTTCTGTCTCCTCAACAATCCCTAAGACTAATGCTCGTATTTGTGTCTCATCCTCTGAAGACAATGATTGGTCTGTAACATCTGCAACTGCACTACTTGTGGTCTTGGTGAAAATGACATATTCAGAAAAGTTCTGCTCAATAGAAATGTCCCTGCTGTCACTCCAGTGACCTAAAGAGGCACTTTTATAGACATCACTGAGGAGGACTTTTGCATCTTTCAACACATCAATGCTTTTGATTGGAGGCGTCTCTTTTATGATCTTCTTCACACTTTGTTCCCAAAATAATTCAAACTCTTTCTTCAGTGTTTCTTCATCATTTGTTTTGTCTTTGAGATTCAAGGCCAGTTCTTTACTCTTTTCATAGAGAGTGTTTTCATGTTGTGTCCTCTGAGCGTCAATCTTTTTCTTCATGTCTCGTTGCTGAAGAATATCATTTAATTTCCTCTTTGTTTCTTTCACAATGTTTTCCTGAATCTCCTGGATTTTTATTTCAAAGGATGTTTTCCACTGAATCAGTATATCTGCATCTGGATCCTTCTCAAAAAAATCTGACATTGATTTTTCCACTTGTTCACTGGTTTCCTTCAGTTCATTGTGAAGATCAGTTTTCTCAATCTCATCAATTGCTTCATTTTCAATTTTGTTGTGTAGTTTACTCTCGATTTCCATCATTGCACTGCGAAGACTCCAAGACCATTTGCTGTACTCTGTCTCCAGTTTCCTGTAGATAGAAATCTCCAGAGAATTTCTGAAGCTGAAGATGAATCGTTCATTCAGTAAAGCTTCCCAGAGATCTTTAATGTTATCTTTTAAACCTGTCAGCCTCATTCCCTGTACTTTTGAAGCATGAGACATGATAGTCACCTTTAGTTCCTGGATATTCTCACAGTAGTTTGGGTTTGGTGGAGCCATTGGTGGACTGCCCTCCCAGAGCTGAGCAAAATACTTCACATCATTCTGAACATCAAATTTAATGACATCACTGAAACATTCAGCATTTGAGTCTTCTGCTTCAGCAGCGAGTTTTGTCATATTATCCAGTGTTTCCTGCAGTTGTCTTCTTCCCTCCATGTTTCTCTCTCCAGCTGTGACATCTGAAACATTCTGATGCACAAACACACAACTGGGTTTTAGTCTAACCTTCCTCATCCTCATGAAGGCCTGAACAATAATCTGAAGAATGTCCTGCATCTCAGACGGGTTTTCTCCAAAGATGTTGATTAATGTCAGATTTGCAACACCAACAACAAATGTGGCCAATTCATTGTCATGATCTCTTGTTGATCTTCCAGCCAGTTCTAGAGCACGAAGACCCTCAGTATCAACAACCAGAATATAGTCACAGTTCATCTGTGTTTTCATCTCCTCAGACACTTTGACCAGCTGCATGAAAGCTCCTCTGGTGCACCTGCCAGCACTGACGGCAAACTGGAGTCCAAACATGGCGTTCAGCATGGTGGATTTCCCAGAGCTCTGAAGCCCTAAAACTGACAGCACAAAGACTCTGGTCTGGTCTCCCAGTTTCTGGATGAGCTGATCAAGAACAGCGGAGATCCAGACTACTGGAACATGAGCAGCATCTCCATCCATCAGCTCCAGTGGAAACCCAGAGATCATCATCTCTGCTGCGAGACTCGGGAGAGAAGAGAAGTGAACCGGCAGATCTTTCTTGTTCTCCTTCACAGATGAACATGATTCATAGATCTGACCGATCTCCCTCATGATGTGCTCCAGACCAAAGGCTGCCCCTTGAAGATCCTCAGATATTCTCTCAAGTTCAGTTTCTTCAGCTTTGAGTTGCGAGTCTTTTTCATCACTGCCCTCTTTCAGTTTTAAAACTGTTGACCATTTATCATTATAATTTTGATGTAGAGAATACAGATCAGATGATGTATTTTCATCCATCAAGATTCTGAGCCATTTAATAAAATACAACTTAATTGTAACATCCAAATTCATTATTCTTATAAAGACTTTTATAAACTCACTGATGTCAGATTCATGCTGCTGTTGACGGATTTTCTTCATTTCTGTTTGTTTTCTACTGATTTCAATTTCTAACTCATCTCCTCGAAGTCGATGTAGTTCTTTGTTCTTCTGACTCCACTGATGCCACAGTTTCCCCTGATGAGGCAGAAATGATTCTTTGATTTCTGTCAGATTTTCTTTCTGCAGTAAACTGATCATCTGCTGTGCTGCTTCTCTTCCTTTCCTGCAGTCTTCATCCTCTTCCATATCTACTCTGATGTCTGAGTGTTTGGACACATCTTCAAGTCTGAAAGTTGAAGATGATTCCAAAAGACATTTAATTATAGCTCCTCTGAGATCTTTAGAGATATCTGCCTGATTTCTGTCTTTTAATCCAATCTTATATTTTCCTTTCTTTGTCGGAATAACAGTAGATTCATCTTCAGTAAAAAGGCAAATAAGTGGCTTTGAGTCACTGTACAGTTTTTGAATTGTCGTTGCATGTTTGTCATTTCTATCAAGCTGTGGAAGTAGAAGCACATTGACTGAGGCCATCTCAGTGAGGATCCTCCACTGTTTCTCGTGATCTCCTGCATCTCCATGTAGATTACAGAAGGCCACACAGTCAGTAAATGTATCTGTGTTTTTCCCAGAAGGGCAGAACCAGGCGATCTCCACCACTCCATCCATCAGGACTCTGGATCTGCTGCTGCCTGGGCAGTTCCTGTGGAAGAACGTGTTGTGTTTGTCATTGATCAGACTGTTCATCAGCTGAGACTTGGATGAAGACACAGAGTCAAACCTGAAGAAAAACACCATTGGAGTTTGTGCCTTGTAGATGGGCTGGGTTTGACTGATGGTTTCATTGTTGGTGTTTCTGATCTTCCAGCTCTTGTTGATTTGTCTGAATGTCCAAAGAGGAAAGTCAGTCTGTTGTGTGAATGGATCAGGAACAAGCAGAGGCAGAGCGAACTGACACTGGGACAGTTTAGTGACCATCAGCTGCTTTAGAAAACCATCAGCATGATGAAATGCAGCCATCTGAACATCCATCGGGTGAATGAGTTCTGACTTATTCGTGCCTTTAGCAGAAGACATTTCATTAAAAATATCACTCCCTCCTTCAGTTGAGTCAAAGTTTGTTTGTTGCAAGTGATCTTCATTAATCTTCTCAGCACTAATGTATCTTGTTCTGTAGTTCATCATCAGTAGTTTCTGTATGAATGTTTGAATGAGCTCTTCTTCAGGACAAGGTTCATTGGACTGCAATGAATGTTTATTTATCTGAAGAACATCTGAAGCTCGCAGTTTATTAGTGTGTCTGTCTTCAAGACAGAGTTTGTGAAACAGATTATTCATTTTTTCAATCGTTTTCTGTTTTAAATATTGAACTGACTCCTACATTCCCACAGTCCTTGATTTTCCCTGTTGAAACAAACAAATTATATTCACTTAAATTTTAATGAACCCATGACCTATGTAGAATTTTAAACATACTTAAAAACTAACCACGTGGAAATTAATTAGTGAACACTATTTGGTTTGAAAATCACCCATTTCCTATGATCACTAACACCTCACTAGTCCCAACAGCTTGCACAATAGGATCTTCATATCATTATTTATTTTGGCCAAAGGTTTTATCTACAATTTTACTGCAGTAGTGAGAATTATAATGATTACTGGAATACAATGAGTGATTTAATGTGCATGATGAAGAATGTCTCAGTTAGGCATGTAACACTTATTCCACGAAGGAGGCAAAAGAGATGCTATATCTGTGACCCACAAATAGAATTAACAATTTGCATTAAAAGACCTAATGAAAATTGCCGAGTAGAATTAGTGTTTAAAGGCGCGCACATACAGGTATGTATTTAGCCTCACAAGCAAGTTTGTTGAGCTGTGGATGGGGGGTTGGAGGAGGACACCAACTGTCAGACCAGCTCTTGGGAAGGGGAAGGCTCACTTTAACCTGATCTTTATGGTTGTCCAAAAAAAAAAATCATGCCTGTCAGCTCAGAGAAGAATGCAAGCTGAGCAATCATCCCAAAGACAGAATAGCATGGACAAGGCAATGTTGGATGGTAGAGGATAATCGCAATTATCTGATTATAAAGCCAGCAACCACAGAGAGCTTGTCACACTGTTATGCTAAAGAAGCCGAACATACAGCTATCAGATGGAGCGCCAGCTGTGGGACATAGCATCTCCATTCCCTCACTCAGGGTTATATTCATAAACATTTAGTTCTCCTTCTGGATGGAATTCCAATGCTTTGTTGCACGACACATTTGGAAGAGTGTCTGGAAAATTACATAGCAGCTGGACCTAACCACAGCCTTGGTGAGAAGTTTGCCAAGCACTTGTGAGTGAGCAATTATCATAGGAATTTTTGTAATATGATAGTATGTTTTGTAAAGTGTGCCAGTCCCAAAGGCGAAAGACGTTGCAGAGGCCCATCTGGGTGACAGTAGGAACATATGGCAGTAGGGACATAGTGTCAGGGTTCTGCCACTTTGGTCTTGAAAATTCTTGTTTTGGTGGCAGAGCTCTGACACTTCTCATGTCTGGTCCTGTTTCTGTCTCTGTGTGAGCGCGCGCCGTCGTGGGTGTACGTAGAGTGTGCGCGCTCCTGCTTGACGCGGCCGCGCGCGCGCTCTGCGTCCCTCAGACGCGTGCGCTCTTGTACTCGTGTTTGTGTTTTCGTCTGTCAGCAGCATGGTGTTTCATTCCCAGCATCTCAGTCTTGTTGGTTTCGGTTTTGGTCGGCGCTGGGATGAAGCATGCATGCTGCATATGTGAGCGCATGGTGAGTGTTTTCATTCATCGTGTGCTCGTGTCTTGCGTCTTTTGTCAAAGCACATGGCTCGGTGTTTACATTGGTCACGTGCTTTTGTCGTGTGCTTCAGTGTTGTGTTATGTGAGCGCATGGCTTGTATTGTCTCTCTGTGTCATGCGCTCTCCCGTCTATTGTCTAGTCCCACCCTCCTTGTTAACCCATATTTAGTTAATTGTGTTCACCTGTGTTTCAATTTACTTTTTTGCTTTATAATCCCCCTCATGTTTTCAGTCCTTTGTCAGTTCGTCGTTGCTAGTTTCCTGTCTTGTTGTGTCCAGCCCTGTCTTGTCCTGCCATTCCTGCCAGCCCTGTCAAGTTTGTTTTTGCCTTTGTATTCATGTTTTCCCCTTCGGGGTAGTTTTGTTTTGCCTTTTATTTTTATTTTATTATTAATAAATACCCATTGTTTCTTTGCACTTGAGTCCTCGCTCCTTTTCCCCACCACGACCGTGACACATATGGCCACCCTAACAGAGGGAGTGCAACATATAAAGGAATGGTTAGCAGGAAGGGAAGACATTGATCTGCCTGAAAGGGGAAAACTATAGCGTGGCTGAGTGATGCATATCACCAAAGGGGATCACGCATAGCGGGCACCGACCCCCAGAATGCGGGATGACTTACAAACAAACTGTCTTTAAGTATGTGTATTCTTTGATAAATAAGAGGGTCACCTCCCTACACATATGGGCCAAGGTAGGTCTCTCACTGTAGTTTGTGCTTACAGGCCAAACAACAGTGAAGAGTAGCCACATTTCTTCGATTCCTTGAGAAAGGTGCTTCAATTCTGGACTCTTTTGATAGTAAGGAATGGCCTCTCTGATCTGAATCGGTGTGGTTTTCTGTTGTTACATGTCAGTGCTAGTCACAGTATGTCCATAACAAACATTATAATCAAGCATAAGGCTGTCCATTAGTGCACAAGGCACCAGGATGACTGACTACTTGGTCCGTATGTCTAAGGCACTCGGGTAAAGACAGGGGCAGAGTTGTCAACTAATAACCACCTAGTGCTGAGTTGGATCTGCTGGCAGAGGAGGGGGAAGGACAGACCTGGCAGGCCCAAACATATTGTAAATGTCTGCTTGGAATGTCTAGCTGAACCTGATGTCATATTGATTTGGCTCACACCTCCAGAAGAACTTAGACTAGATTGAGACATTGAGGATCTAGTGGTCAATGTTCTCTGACACCATTGTCGATGCAGCTGTAAGGAGCTGTGGCTGCATGGCCTCTGGTGCCTGTTGTGGTGGAAACCCACTAACCTGGTGGTGGAAACCAGAACTAAGGGATGCTGTCAAGCTAAAGAAGTTGGTTGCCTTGTGGGACTCTCAGGGCAGCTTATGGGTACCGACAGGCCAAGTGTGCTGCAGCCTGGAGGGTTGAGGAAGTAAAAACTCAGGCCTGAGAAGAGCTGGGGAAGACCATGTCAATCCTCTGCCCTAAAGAGATTCTGGCAAACTGTCAAGCGCCTCAGGAAGAGGAAGCAATGCTTCACCAACACTGTTAATAGTAAAAGTGGGGAGCTGTTGACCTTGACGGGATGTGTCAGACGATGATAGAAGCTATAAGGACTTCTTCAATCCCATTTACATGGCTTCCACTGAGACGGTGGATGAAGGGGTTGACACATCTATCACCAAGCTGAAGTCATTGAGGTAGTCTAATGCTGTGTTCACACCAGACACGGAACGCTCGGATAAATCACGCTATTTGCACGTAAATAGCCACATGAACATTTAAGTTTACTCGCTTCATTTGCGCGTCAAATCTGCTTCATTCCAGCATCCAATTTACTTCAGAACAGACGCGGATTCGCGTGACGGGAAGGGCTTCTGTCTGCCCAGTGACTCTAGCTTTGTTGCTATATGGCTTACATGGATTTTATTAGGAAAATAACAGAGTTTATCTGCTTTTTGAATACTGAAAAACAGCGTCGATATGTTTAGGGCCATATCGGAGTCCACTAGATACTTTCAGAGGTGCACTCAGCTCTGTGAGCTCATAAACTCCTCCAGAAACTGAACCTGGATGATGGAGGGATTCAGCGGTGCTTCTGACTGAGCCGAGCCCAGTTTGTAGAACTGTTGTCAGTGTTGGCTGAAGGATGTCCGCAGGACACAACTAACTGGTGCTACGTCACAATCACTCCCCCACAAGAGCAAGCTCCTGAATGGTTAACGCAGCGCAAATGTCTGCTAAAGTTCAGATTTTTTAACTCAAGCAATTCAAAAAGCTCAATTTGCGCATATTGCACCATTCACGCCGCAGGATGTCTATTTACGCATTTGCATTGACATAACATGTAAATCCCTCAAGCTTGATGCTCCTTCCGCGTCTGGTGTGAACACAGCATAAGGGGCCATTCACATATCATGTCTAAAAGCATTTCGAAAGCACAAGCGCATCGGTTCCTTCTCCATTTTCAACGCGCTTTGTGCTCTTACTTCTTTTTTTATCACTGTCCTCTGTGTTTTCTCAGAGGATGGCAAACAAACAAAACATTGCTGCTGCTCTGAGACAAGTTATATTTATGGAAAAAAAATGAAAAGCACTGCATTATTTGAGTATTCTGTGTTTGTCTGAGGTAAAAAGTCTACCGAAATGCGCAGTGGACTCGTGGAATTCTGAAAAGTTCAGGTGTTTTCAACTGGGTGTTCCCAATATTTGAGCAAGCTGCGTGCTTCCACTGGACTTCCTGCTTTGCTACTATTCGGACATCTTTGCCTACTGCTCCGATCTTTGCACTCTTGCTTTTATATTTTATACTCTAATTTTAACTTGAGCCTATCAGCACAGTGCTCAAACGACACAGCTTGAAGATCAACATCGAATCTACAAACTTTCTGCAATACAACTTTACTAACAAGAGTGGAATTAACGTCTAAACAATCCTCCCACTACCAGCTGCTTACATTCCTGAGATGGGAAAACACAAGACGGCTTAAAAATGCCTCTGGTTTGGATTGATTCAGAACCGCAATGCTGCAAAAACTGCTTCGGACTTCTACAAAAGATTGCAGTTCTTGAAAAAGTTACTTGCAATCCGACCAGAACTGCCGGATCACACTGGACCGCTTCATTATGGACCCTCACAACACACAGCTAGTGAATCCCCTAATTCTACTCCAGCTACTGTTGTAAGCAAAGACAAACACAAAGAAACTGTTGAAAATGTGCATGAAAACTGATGACATAAACCAGCTGCGAGACCAAAGGGTACATGCGGGGTCAGATCACTAAGATCATACAGAGCTGCATTAGCTTCCTCTACCCCAAATACAGCTTTAGAACAGATATGAAGTTTTAAGTAATATGGGTGAAGAATCCCCAAATGCTGTCATAGACAGAGCTCGCATGACTCAGCAGCTAATTCTGCATGGATCAGAGGCTCAAGGGCAACAAGACAGCAACATTCTATCCTACGCTGATGACATTCAGATCTACTTAGTCTTACTGCCACACTCTGCCAGTGCATTGATGAAATTAACAGTTGGATGTGCCAAAACTTTTGAGAGAGATGAGGTTCTCAAGGTGAATGTGTACCTTGGCACTAAGGGTCAAACAACAAAAATAAGGTCAAAAATCTGGATGTTATTCTGAAGTCAGATCTGAGTTTCAACAGTCATGTCAAAGCAGTGAGTAAATCAGCATACTATCATCTCAAAAACGCTGCAGGAATTAGATGCTTTGTTTCCAGTAAAGACTTACCGTACGTTCACACCGAAAGCGGCGAGAGCGTCAAAGTAGCCGGAAGTCATTAATTTTCAATGAGAGCCGGCGGCGATAGGCGTCGATAAGCGGCAAGGAGCAGCGCGGCGCGTCTTCGCCGGCGTGAGCGTCGAGGAGAGTTGAAGTTAAGTCAACTTTATGGTAATGAGCTATGACGCGGTTCGGCGGCAAGCAATCAGAATGAAGACGTCCACCGCTTGATAGCAGTTCAGGGAACACAGACCTGTGAACTTTGGTTCCGACCACAGTTGTTCCCAAGGGTTTGATTATTGCGGTCGCCGGATTTCCCATTATTTACAATGTTTTCTTACAGGAACATACATTAAATAAGTTACTGGCGAGTTACTGATGTTCATTAATGTTATATAAATTTATCTTTAAAAAGCGGGAATCTCACGCGATGTGACAGTACAAAACAGTACTTCTGCTTCAGGATATTTCAGACATATGGACACATATTGGATAAATAGAGCAAAGCCACACCACATGCAACTTGATCTTCCATTGTTATATGAATTTGATAAGAAGTGCGCAACATTTTCACGCTAAAAACATGTCTTATGCAGGAATGTAACTGATATGCTGCAACGGCTCCTTTAAGTACAAGATCAATGTAGCGAGTTTTGACGCTCTCACCGCCGGAGCTGAAGGCAGACAGCGTTGTCGCCAGAGCGGCCAGAGCGACCTTGGATGCTCTCGCCGCTTTCGGTGTGAACGTACGGTTAGAGAAACTTGTTCATGCTTTTATTACCAGCAGGGCGGATTAATGTAATGGACTCCTTCCATTCAGACAGCTACAGCTCATCCAGAACACTGCAGCCAAGATTCTGACCAGAACCAGGAAATCAGAGAACATCACACCTGTCCTCAGGTCTTTACACTTACTCCCAGTTACATACAGAATAGATTTTTAAGTATTACTACTTGTCTATAAATCACTAAATGGCCTAGGACCTAAATACAAACCTAACAGATCACTTAGATCTTTAAGATCAGATAAACTGGAAATTTCAAGAGCTCAGTTAAAGCAAGGTGCAGGGTGGCAGGGCACACCTATAGAGATAGGATCAGGAGCTCTGTCACGCTGAAGGAGCTCTGAGTAGAACCACTGCTCTTTGACATGAAGAAAAGACAGTTGAAGATGGATGGATGGATGGATGGATGGATGGAGAACTGGCAAATATAAACATGTCACAATAAGTGTTGGCTAAGTTACTTCGAAACAGTAATTAATTACTAATTACATCATCAAGGTAGTATTTCTTATACTTGAGAATTACTTTCTGAAAAGTATTTTAAATACTTGTAAGTAAATAAAGTCGTAAGTAACCTAACTAATTTTTTTTTTAAATCCCTATAAACCTCGACCAGATACAGTAGATGTCAAACTCAATTCCTGGAGAGCCTGCACAGTTTAGTTCCAACCCTAATTAAACACACCTGATCAAACTTATTGAGTCCTTCAGGCTTGTTTGAAACCTTCAATTCAGTGTGTTGGAGCAGGGTTAGAACTAATCTGTGCAGGGCTGCGGCCCTCCAGGAATTGAGTTTGACATCCCTGAGATAGACAGTATAGACAAGGCAGGGCAAAGCAAGTTTATTTATATAGCACATTTCATACATTATGGTAATTCAAAGTGCTTTACTTAAGAATAACAGAAACATAAAATACAAGTATAAGAAATAAAAACAGCAAAAATATATATATATTCAAATCAAATTAAAATGTGTTACAGGTTCATTCGTTCATTTTTCTTCAGCTCAGTCCCTTATTTATCAGGGGTTGCTACAGTGGAATAAACCACCAACTATTCCAGCATATGTTTTACGCAACTGACACCCTTCCAGCTGCAACCCAGTACTGGGAAACACCCATACACTCTCACATTCTTACACACACACTCATACACTACGGCCAATTTAGTTTATCCAATTTACTTATAATTGCATGTGTTTGGACTGTGGGGGAAACCGAAGCACCCTGAGGAAACCCACTCCAACAAAGGGAGAACATCCAAACTCCACACGAAAATGCCAACTGACCCAGCCAGGACTCATATCAGCAACCTTCTTGCTATGTGGCGACAGTGCTAACCAATGAGCCTTCCTTTAGTCATGTTGGGCCTCTGGGTCTGGTAGACTGTACGCTCTTCCACTCTGCACTTTTGTTACCAAGTAATAGTCATGAAATGAACAGTAATCCCTTACATTGAATTTTTTTTAATCTATAAAGCTGTTCAATCACTTCTTACTTAGTGACACATGGTCACAATGGCATTGCAAACAATGTGATTACTTATGAGTTTCATACAATTAATAAAAACCTATATATACACACACAATACACAAAATAATTATATGAAAAACAGTAGTCTTGGAACATTAAGTATACATACAAATGCACAAATAACAATTACTCTAATGTCATTGTAAATCTACCATTATTAAATGCAAAATTAATATGTACATCTCTCAATCCTGCCAGAAAATCATGGTGCAACTGGTTCTAAAAAACGCATTATAATGCCATGTAACATCCTAGTTGGATCTATTGAGGCCGTTTTACAGTACTGTTTCGTCTGCTCTTAAACTTAACAACATAGACATTGTTTTTATTAAATTCAAGCACATCACTTTAAAGCTGCTTGTGTGATCAATTAGAGACCAATTTACATTTAAAGAAACTCACACTGCTATGTTTCATATTTTAAACAAAGAATTAGTAAATACCCCCTAATTAAATCTTTGTGCAAGCTGAATCATTATCTTTGACTGCAAAATCTAACTACTGTAGATACATACACACTGTATAAACAGAAAATGCTTCATGATAAATGAATTGTATAACTAGTTTAAGTGATGAAGTCAAACCTGAATCTGAATGTGATCCTCTCTATAAAAGCGATTCAATTTTGGTCTGTGCATTACGGCTTTTGTCTTCTTTGTATTTATAGTAGGTGTGGGTGGATAGAGTTTGGCATTCCTAAAATCACCTGACATGACAGTAAGAAAGTGAAAGTGGTTCAAGTGAATTATTTTCTTTTACAGTGACCTTTCCAGCTGATCTGAGATTTTCATTTCCCGCGTTAAGGTGTGAATCTCACAGAATTACCACAATTGACTGCAAAAATGTCTGTAAATGCAGTATTTCTTCTACCATTGTATTAAAGGGGTGACATCTAACAGATGCATATATGTGCTGTAATTCTATATTGTTTAAGGCTATTTGACACTCTCATTTATAGGGAGAATACAGAGTGATGTTCTTGTATAGAAATTTAGTGAACAAATGCAAATTAATAATATTTCCATAATGCAATATAAGTACAAATTACAAAATTGCCTTTACATAAGTCTTTAAAATTATTAATTATTTAAATTATTATTATTATTATTATGAAAGCTCTGTAATTGTAAGCAATATATTCATTTAGTAAGCCTACAAAACTGATTGATCTTTTTTTTTGATAAATATACTTTAGCATGATTCAAGCATAACTAGATCGATTAACACATTTGTTTTTATTTTGATCATATACAGTCTTTAAGGCGTGGTCCACTAGATTTTTTCAAAGGTTTGATTGTGTTTATGGGGTGAACAAACAAGGTGAACACTTAATTAATTTTTTATAAGTCACATTATTTTTTTCTCAGCTATCGTGAAAATCGTTTCTGTTTCTCTGAAGGTCCTCACTCAATGGGCTGTGATTGGTTAGCTAACCTAGTGTTTTGTGATTCACGAATTGCCTGCATGTTGCCAGGAAACATCATGCCTCTAACAGTAATCATAATGGACAGTTGCTTGCACCCTGTGGTTGTGTACCTGAACTTATGCAATCATAACTCTAGCAGGATTTTACAGCTGGTGCTGGCACTGGTGACTATTCTCTGTAAACCAATTAGCATTCAGAAGTAAGTCTAGCTCGGTTCTTTTGGTACTGTACTGTTATGTTTGGTACTCTCTTAAAACAGGGTGCCAAAAAAGTGGTCTGGCATGTTGCTATTGCTATTTTGGTAAATTTTACAATAGGAATGAAAATAAATGGAAATGGAAAGAATCCAGAAAAAATAATCAACTTACAATAAATAATAATGAATTACATAAACACAGACTTGATAATAATTCTTAAAAAATAAATAAATAAAACACATTTAACATCGTACTGTTCTGAATCAATTGACCAGCAATGTGCATCTCTCTCTCTATCGAAACGGGTGTGTCAAAATGTTTTGTGAAACAGCTTAATTAAATGAAATGTGGAGGAACTTGTTTCAGTGTCATGAACATCTAAAACAAAAGACAAATCCAACAGACATAAGACTTTCATATAGTATTACAAGCCAAAGAGTAAAAATGGGTTTTAAGACTAGATTTAAAAACAGAAAGGGTTGTGGCCTGCATGGAGAGGCAAATTATACCAGAGCTTAGGGACAATTATTGCAAAAGCACGTCCCCCTTGGTTTTTAACCTTGTGCGTGGAACAGCCAAAAGTAACTGATCAGCACATCTAAGTGCCCTTAATTGAGTATACAATTATATTAATGCAGACAGGTATCGTGGTGCTAGTCCATTTAGGCATTTAAACAACAAAACTAAAATCTTAAAATGTATCATAAACTGAACAGGAATCCAGTGAAGAGAAGCCATTATCGGTGTGATGTGTTCTCGATTGCATGTCCCTGTCAGCAAACAAGCAGCAGCATTCTGCACCATCTGCAGAAGAGTGAGGGAGGCATGGCTAATACAAACATACAGTGGAGGGCATTACAATAATCTAACCAAGGCGAAAAAAGCATCAGTCACATCAAGATCCAGACAATCATGTGTTACCCTGAATCCAAATACCACCATTTCTGTCTTTCCTTCATTGCACATTCAAAAATTTTGTGCCAACCAGGTGAAGTTTTTTTTCCCTCTCCGCTGTCGCCACTGGCTTGCAGAATAAGTTGAGCTATGCATCGATGAATTTGCTCTTCAGTGTGTGGACTCTCAGTAATGATTTTAAACCACACTGAACTGAGCTAAACTGAACTGAACTTAAACACTAAAAACTGAACTACACTGTTCCAGTTACTATGACCATTTATGTGAAGCTGCTTTGACTCAATCTACATTGTAAAAGCGCTATACAAATAAAGCTGAATTGAATTGAATTGAACCAAGATTTAAAGTCCTTAAGACAGCCCAACAACGGTATTATGGACCCAGCATCTTTACATTTTAAGGGGAAATAAAGCTGTGCATCATCTGCATATATATTAAATGTAATCCCATACACCCTACAAACAGACCCTAACAGAAGCAGATATAGGAAAAATAGAATTGATCGAAGAATGGAACCTTGAAGTTACTCCACATGAGAGAGGTGCTGACGAGGACATAAACTCCCCTAGGCGAACAGAGAAGCTTCTGTCAGATAAATATGACCGGAACCACACCAAGGCAATACCCTTAATACCAACACAGTGCTTTAAACAAGAAACTGATATCTTTTGGTCTACTGCGTCAAAAGCAGCTGTAAGATCTAAAAGCAGATGAACATTGGGATTTCCTGCGTCAGTGGCTAGCTGTGCATGCTGTACTGTAACAAACTGTGCACTGCTCAGTGGAAATTTGCCATACAATGTTATAAAAGCTTTTAACGTTGGTGGTGTTGGATAAAATAAGTCTTGACCAAAAGCTTGTTATGGTGTTGCAATGTGTGTGAATATTTTCAGTAATAGGTGGGTATATGAATGAATGCATTGAACAACTGACCCGGGCTAACTGTGTCGATCGTTACAGGTCTACCCCTTAATATATTTCCCTTTGGGAGGCTTCCTCTCACCAGACTCTCTCAATCGCTGGCTTCAAGAAAGGATCCAGCTCCGCACTGCCTCCACTGAGGATCCAGGAGACAGCTCGCACACAATGGTCACTTTTAAAGTTGCCTGGCACACCATGTCCATACTCGCTACACGCCACAGTCTTTTAATGTCTTCACATGCGTTAAACAAACAGCTCTTTATCTTCGCACTTTTCTTTTCTTTTCCTGCACATCCTAGTTTTTCCCCGTCTGTTATCTCCTACTCCCTACCTGAACCTCCGTTTCTTGACCCCGGAAGTTTTGTTTGGAAGTTCTAGAAAAGGCAGGTCAGACTAGCTCCCCCTAGTGGCCCTTAGAAAATTTTAGGGAGAGACATCTAGTCTCGCCACAAACTTATTTACAAATCCAGATATGTAAAATAATTTATAAAAATAAATGTAATAAATCTAATTAAAAAACAAACAAAAAAAGATTTTAAATATTACTGTTGAAAACATTTGACGGGTAATGTTTATCTCTATATATAGAAATGGGTGTGTAAAAAAATCTTTTGTGAAAAAGCATGAAATGTGGAAGAACTTGTTTTAGTGTCTTGTCTTTGTAAGTATTTTTAATTGGTTGAAAGATGTTGAAGGGAACTTTTGTGAAAATGTTTGTGCCTACCTAAACATGCATGACCATACATGTGTCAAACTATAAACAGCACGAGTAAGAGTGTTTTTGTTTGACAAAGTACATAAAGGCTTTTAAAACCACATTGAGTGAGTTGTGGTAATTCACTTTCAACAACTGCCTTATATTCACATTATCATTTAAAGCCAGCAACAATACTAAATGAAACGCATTCATCTTAAACCAGCTGAATAGATTATCCTCACTATAAAAGGAAATAATGCATTAAACACTTTCACTTTCTAACTTTCATGTCACATGGTATTCAAAAAATGTCCACAAGCACTACAAATACAAGGAAGAAGAGATTCTCTCACAGCTCAGGATGAAACAATGAACTAGAGAGGAAGACGCACAATCCATACTCAGGTTTGATTTCATTGCTTCAAAACTAGATATAACGTTAATGTATTGCGAGCATTAATATCTATATATGTACTATGAAATAATTTTGATATGCGCTACTTTAATGATTTTGTCTGTGAAATGCGTGAGCAAGTCTATGAAAATTTGCCATGTCCTGTAACAAAATATAACTACTATTTTAAAAGAGCAGCAAGTGTTACAATTAAGCTACGTACTAATGAAAAGTATACATAACTCCATATAAAAAGTGCAAACACAAAACTGATTTTGGCACCGTGAGTGAAGAGCCTCAAGCAGGAGAAAGCTTAACTGATTAGTTCACTTACAGAATGGAAATTTCCTGAGATTGAGTAAATGCTTTTGAAGCTGTGGTGAAAGCACAAAAGTCCACTGTATGGAAAATAAAACTCCTGCATGTGTTCCTCATGAACATTTTTTTTTTTTTTTGATTGAAGAAAAAAATAAATTAACATCATTGATGACAAGAGGTAAAGTAAATTATAGGGACTTTTTTATTATAAAAATAAACTGATCCTTTAGTAATTTGTTAAAAAAAATAATAATAAAAAAAACTAATCAACTGGACTAATCAAGTGGCTCCAGGCTAATTTGAGTCAACGATCAAATAAGTCTCTACTTCAGCTGAGGCATACATACAAGGGGCTGTCATGGCAAAACAGCTTTGTGACTTAAAGGTCACAGGTCTTGTCAGTGACAGGATCTGGAGTTGAGAGTAGTGAATGACCAATGACCAATCTTTTCTTAAACCCTCAAAACCACAATTGAGGCGAGACCCTTGAGCAAGACAATTTTCCACTGGACACAACAGCAATGGCTCCCTACTGCTCCAGTGTAGATAAGATTGATAAATCACTAAGACTGATCAGGTTGCAAAGTGCAGCTGCCTGGTGTTATTGTCGAAGGCATGTCATTTTTGCATATCTGAATAGGGAATTAAGGTCAGTTGAGATAAGAGCAAGCTTGTCCCTTTGCAGAGAAATTTTATTTCTCAGAATGGTGATGGACTGTGCCACTGTGATGCCACAGCTCTTTACTGAATGTGCCCAATCAGTCCTCACCTGCCCGTAGAGGTGAGAGTTCAGGAAGGTCAATGGTCACACTGAAGCTTTTTTTAGAGGCTCCTAGCCTATATGGCAGCTGAAGACATGCCTGGCACCCACCTCTGGAGCCTCTAATTCGTGGCACCTAGATAGTTGACAACATTAAATAACAATAACCTACTATGCTCTATAAATATTCCCTAAAGCAAAGTCTAATTATTGAGCAACATTCTTCTCATAGAGAATTTTGACGCGAAATTCTGACCCGACCATCTGAATGTGGCAGCAGAAATAGTAATTCATCAGAGCAGGCAACGTTTCTCCAATCTTCTATTGTCCAGTTTTGGTGAGCCTGTGTGAATTGTAGCCTCAGTTTCCTGTTCTTAGCTGACACGAGTGCCACCCGGTGTGGTCTTCTGCTGCTTTAGCCCATCTGCCTCAAGGTTGGACATGTTGTGTGTTCAGAGATGCTCTTCTGCAGTTTCTGAAATACTCAGACCAGCCCATCTGGTCTACTACTAACAACGATGCCACATTCAAAGTCACTTAAATCACCTTTCTTCGCCATTCTGATGCTCGGTTTGAACTTCAGCAGATCGTCTTGACCATGTCTACATGCCTAAATGCATTGAGTTGCAGCCATGTTATTGGCTGATTAAAAAATTGCATTAACGAGCAGTTGGCAGGTGTAACGGATAAAGTGACTGGTGAGTGCATGGCAGTATTAGGGCTGGGTAAAATCAAAGTAAATCTACATTCAAAGTTGTAGTTACTCTTGCTGCATTGGTTCAGCTACATTGAAAAAATAATCCAGGGTAATAATGAGGCACTAAGTTTTGTTGTTTTAATATGCATTGTTACATAAAGGTACTAATTGTGACTACAGAGCATGAAAATATGAAAATAAAACATTTGTTCTTTAACAGAGAAAAACAAGGACTGGAAAACCAGAAGTCACTTCAGACAAACAAGTACAAAAAAGGGAAAAATGGATAATCTGTATCACAAACTACATCTCGAACATAGACATACTAATAAATTGAGAGCTGCAGATGTTCTTCAGATAACTAAACATTCATTACAGCCCCACAAACCTTGCACTGAAGCGCTAACTCGAACTTTCATACAGAAACTACTGATGATGAACTACAGAGCAAGATACATTAGTGCTGAGGAGACTAACGGGCAAAATCACATGCAACAAACGGACAATGACTCACCTGAAGGAGGAAGTGATATTTTCAATGAAATGTCTTTTTCTAAAGGCACAAATCAGTCTGAACTCATTCACCCGATGGATGTTCAGATGGCTGTGTTTCATCATGCTGATGGTTTTCTAAAGCAGCTGATGGTCACTAAACTGTCCCAGTGTCAGTTCGCTCTGCCTCTGCTTGTTCCTGATCCAGAAACTCAACAGATTGAGTTTCCTCTCTGGACATTCAGACAAATCACCAAGAGCTGGAAGATCAGAAACACCAACAATGAAACCATCAGTCAAACCCAGCCCATCTACAAGGCACAAACTCCAATGGTGTTCTTCTTCAGGTTTGGCTCTGTGTCTTCATCCAAGTCTCAGCTGATGAACAGTCTGATCAATGACAAACACAACACGTTCTTCCACAGGAACTGCCCAGGCAGCAGCAGATCCAGAGTCCTGATGGATGGAGTGGTGGAGATCGCCTGGTTCTGCCCTTCTGGGAAAAACACTGATACATTTACTGACTGTGTGGCGTTCTGTAATCTACATGGAGATGCAGGAGACCACGAGAAACAGTGGAGGATCCTCACTGAGATGGCCTCAGTCAATGTGCTTCTACTTCCACGGCTCGACAGAAATGCCAGACATGCAACAACAATTCAAAAACTGTACAGTGACTCAAAGCCACTTATTTGCTTATTTGCTGAAGATGAATCTACTGTTATTCCGACAAAGAAAGCAAAATACAAGATCGGTTTAAAAGACAGAAATCAGTCAGAAGTATCTGAAGAACTCAGAGGAGCTATAAGTGATTGTCTCTTGGAATCATCTTCCACATTTAGACTTGAGGATGTGTCCAAACACTCAGACATCAGAGTAGATGAGGAAGATGATGAAGACTGCAGGAGAGGAAGAGCAGCAGCACAGCAGATGATCAGTTTACTGGAGGAGAAAAAACTGACAGAAATCAAAGAATCATTTCTGCCTCATCAGGGGAAACTGTGGCATCAGTGGAGTCAGAAGAACAAAGAGCTACATCGACTTCAAGTTGATGAGATACAACTAGGACAAATAACTTCAGAAATGAGAAATATCTGTGAACAGCAACATGAGTCTGAGATTAGTGGGTTTATAAACCTCTTCATCCAAGAAATGAACTCAAATAACGAACATGTAATATTTTTTCTTAATTGGCTCAGAATCTTCTTAGATGAACATATGTCAAAGGATATTACTATTCTTCAACACATGTATAATGAAAAATGGTCAGAAGTTAAAAAACTG
This sequence comes from Danio rerio, assembly GCF_049306965.1. NCBI lineage: Eukaryota > Metazoa > Chordata > Actinopteri > Cypriniformes > Danionidae > Danio > Danio rerio. The sequence goes on from NC_133178.1 coordinate 2,794,149, forward strand.
AAAGAGAGTCATGATAAATCTGACCAACTCAAAGCTGAAGAAACTGAACTTGAGAGAATATCTGAGGATCTTCAAGGGGCAGCCTTTGGTCTGGAGCACATCATGAGGGAGATCGGTCAGATCTATGAATCATGTTCATCTGTGAAGGAGAACAAGAAAGATCTGCCGGTTCACTTCTCTTCTCTCCCGAGTCTCGCAGCAGAGATGATGATCTCTGGGTTTCCACTGGAGCTGATGGATGGAGATGCTGCTCATGTTCCTCTGGTCTGGATCTCTGCTGTTCTTGATGAACTTGCCCAGAAACTGGGAGACCAGACCAGAGTCTTTGTGCTGTCAGTTTTAGGAATTCAGAGCTCTGGGAAATCCACCATGCTGAACGCCATGTTTGGACTCCAGTTTGCCGTCAGTGCTGGCAGGTGCACCAGAGGAGCTTTCATGCAGCTGGTCAAAGTGTCTGAGGAGATGAAAACACAGATGAACTGTGACTATATTCTGGTTGTTGATACTGAGGGTCTTCGTGCTCCAGAACTCGCCGGAAGGTCAACAAGACATCATGACAATGAATTGGCCACATTTGTTGTTGGTATTGCAAATCTGACATTGATCAACATCTTTAAAGAAAACCCATCTGAGATGCAGGACGTTCTTCAGATTGTGGTTCAGGCCTTCATGAAGATCAAGAAAGTTAGACTAAAACCCAGTTGTGTGTTTGTACATCAGAACATGTCAGACATCACAGCTGGAGAGAAAAACATGCAGGGTAGAAGACGATTGCAGGAAACACTGGATCAGATAACAAAAACTGCTGCCAAAAATGAAGACTCAGATGCTAAACGTTTCAGTGACGTCATTAGATTTGATGTTCAGAATGATGTGAAGTATTTTACTAACCTCTGGGAGGGCAGTCCACCGATGGCTCCACCAAACCCAAACTACAGTGAAAATGTTCAAGAACTAAAGGAAACTATTATGTCTCAAGCCTCAAAATCCCAAGGAATGAGGTTGACAGACTTAAAAGATCATATTGTACATCTCTGGAAAGCTTTACTAAATGAACAATTTGTCTTCAGCTTCAGGAATTCTCTGGAGACTTCAGCCTACAAGAAACTAAATATTGAGTACAGCAAATGGTCCTCGAGTCTCCACAGTACAATGATGGAAATTGAGAACAAACTACACAACAAAATAGAAAATAAAGTAATTAATGAGGTTGAGAAAACTGATCTTCACAGAGAACTGAAGGAGGCGACTGAAGAATTGGAAAAATCAATGTTTGAATTTTTTGAGAAAGATAAATATGCAGATATACTGATTCAGTGGAAAACATCATTTGAAACCAAATTTAAGGAAGAAATTCTGAAAGAAACAAATAAATTAAATAGCATTCTCCACCAGCATAGATCAACATCAGCAGCAACTTTTGCTAAAATAATCTTTCAGAAACTGAAGGAGCCCATTGAGCAGAGCATCTACAGAAAAACCTCCGGAGATCTGGCCGATGAAATGAGATCAGACTGTGAATCACTCAATGGAAACAGAACAAATCTGGAGAAACACATCCTGAAGACACTGGCAGAAGAGGAGGACTTTGACAAATACATGAACTACATTGAAAATCCCAGAAATCACTACAAGAGTTTCATCAGAGATGAAGTCAGTCGCTACATCAGAGATAAGTTCAGCATCAGTGTTTTACCCAAGATGAAGGAGAACATTAAACTCCTGCAGCAGAAGATCATGAACGCAGCACATCAATCTACTGAACATGTTCAAGTCAACAGTGGAGATGTTGGTTTGTGGTTGAAGAGTTTCACACAGCAGCTCTCAGATCAGCTGATCTTCTCTGAAAAAGACCTCAGTGGAGTCAAACATGATGATGTTGAGGATTTCACACTCCTAGAAGATGTGATCAGACAAGAGCTTCCTGCTGTAATGTCAGACATCAGCAGCAGATTCAACACAGACACATTTCCAGTAAAGCTGGACTATAAGTTCAGGCCAGATGAGCTTCTGATTGATCACTTCTGTCAGTGCTGTTGGGTTCAGTGTCCGTTCTGTGGAGCCACTTGTACAAACTCCATGGAGAACCATGTCGGAGATCACAGTGTTCAGTTTCATCGTAGTATTGGACTGTATGGGGTGCATTACAGAGATGCATCAAACTTGTCAACCTATATCTGCACATCAGCATTAGCAAACAGCAATCTGTATTTCTATCCCACTGACTCTGATGAAAAAATCCTCTGGAGAGATTACAGAAGAGCAGGAGGAGTTTATGCAGACTGGAGCATCACTCCTGATCTCTCTGAACTGCCCTACTGGAAGTGGTTTGTTTGCAGATTCCAGAACAATTTGGAAAAATGCTATAGTAAAACATTTAAGGGGAGTGGTGAGATCCCAGAGGAATGGAGGAAATATGTCAAGCGGGATGCTACTGAGAGTTTAATTAAATATATGTAATTAAACAAAAATTTATCTTTTTCCTTCAGGTCTTGAATTCATAGTCTGAAATGAGATTCTGCTCCTCACTTCAGTAGGTCTGAAATAGGGGTATGCGGGTTGACCAAAATTCTATTTCACGATTTGAGTAATAATATTTCATAGTAACAATATATTTCATGGTATAGTTATTCAAGTAGTTATTCCTGCTCTGTCTTAAGCAGAGTCAAGCAGTTAGTTAGAAGCATATTATAACATGGGTTAAGTAAAAATAAGCTGTATCAAGCAAAATGTTTAGACATCATCATATCCAACAAAAACACATTTAATAAAAAATGAGCAGTGACGCAAAAAGTATATTCCTTCAATAACAAAAATACACTCAAAAAAAAGCATGAATAGTAAGGCAATAAGTGAAGTTTATTTATAAACTAATTTCGAGAGGATCACATTCTTATGATTGCTTGCGGCTGGTCCCGCATTATTCAGTTTATGATTCACCAGTCAGATGATTCCTAAGCCACTATAAATACCCTCAGTTCCATAGGACAACCATCTTCATTTTGAAGAATCCCCCCTTCCACCCCTACTCCTCTTTTCCTAGATGAGTGGCAAGGTGGCCCAGTGGTTAACAATGTTGCCTCACAGCAAGAATGTCATGGGTTCTAGTCCTTACCAAGCCAGCTGACATTTCTGTGTGAAGTTTACACAATCTACCCATGCCCACATGGCTTTCCCCTGGGTTCTCCGGTTTCCTCCCACCATCCTAAAACATGCAACTCAAGTTAATTTATTAATCCAGCACCATAGACATGCTCCTAGTAAGTAGTTATCTCTTCAGAGCAATCACTATCTGTTTATTAGCTACTACAGCAGGGGACTTCTCCAGATCTACCTGAGCTCAAACTCCCCTCTCGCCTTGCAAATGGGAGGGAGCTCAGGGCTCTCCAGGGACAGCATGACAAACAAGCTTTATAATCAATCATAAGTGTAAACTCTTAAAGAATATATCTCTTCAATCCCTCTATTTATTTTCTTTAAGGAAATGGCACTTCCTCATTTTCCTCCTCCACTCTAACCCCCAGCAGTGGCATCGGGTATGGAGGAGGCCTGTCTTTTTTTTCTTAAAAACTGTAATGATCATACTGTTAGAAAAAAAACTCTAATATATGGAATACAACATCCACAAGTGACCATTATTCCCAGATAAATACCCAATGAGGTCAACAAAGAAATCATTAACCCTTTCCAAGACCTAAACATATTTGTCAACCATTTATCCAATGGATTGTTGATACCTACATCTGATCTGATAGGGCCCTTAGTCCTTCCAGTGCCCTCGTGATAGACCCATTAGGAGCTGTGTTGTTGGGAATGAACACACAGGTCATTTCATGGCCTTCTCCGCCAAAAACATGTCTAGAGCCATTCTACTTTGTAAGGCCATCAGTAGGGTGGGGGCCTATTGTTCTGCTAATCCTTTTACAGCAGCTCTGGCTAAGTTAGACAATCTTATTAAGTTGTAGTGACCGTGATTTATCCTGTCTACATTTTTGTTAGGGGTAATTGGGAACAGGGCAGAAATAATAGGAATGTTCTCAAATCCACCTACAATTTAGTCTTCTAACACTCCTCGGGACCCAAAAACAAAAGTCAAAAATCAAAAGTGTTAAATTGAATAAACTTAAAAACTTTTTTATTTTTATTTAGAACTTGTTAGGATATAGTTATAGTAAAAATATTGGATTTTTGCTGATATTTTCAAACACCTTTCCACTGAGCTGATGCCAATGTGGACTATGTGTTTACAGAGTTAGGATTGAGATTTTTATTCTCTGTAAAGGCTTGTTTATACTTCTGCGTCAAGCACACGCGTATGCTACGGCGCAGCCTGGGCCATAACGAGAGCTGTGCGAGCCTGATGGAGTGATCGTTTACTAGTGTGGAGTCCCATGAAGGAGCTCCGGATGAAAAGTTTTTGTTTTTTGTGTTTACCTTGTGATCAAAGTATGAATGCACAGCTACGCACATTGAATGCGTCGTGGGTCACGCCGATCACTTGACGCAGAAGTATAAACCAGGCTTAAGTGTTAATTTCTCACAATGAATTAAAATGAGACTTGTGATTTTATGACCCCAATTAATGCTTTATTCCTAGATAGAACTAATTTGTTTCCTTTAACTTTTATTACTGTAATACAGCAGCCTCAGAATTCATTCCTCATGGATTAGCATTAGGACCCAGTGGGACTATAATATATTGATGATGTCTAACAAGCATAGCTATGTCGATCAAGACAATGATTTATCAAGCAACCATCAACATTTTTGAGGAAAAAATAAACATGATCCAGTTAGTAAACAAATGTAGGCTATCTGGGGCATGTTGGCTCAGTGGTTAGCACTGTCGCCTCACAGCAAGAAGGTCGCTGTTTTGAGTCCTGGCTGGGTCTGTTGGCATTTCTGTGTGGAGTTTGCATGTTCTCTCCTTGTTGGTGTGGGTTTCCTCTCGCTGCTCTGGTTCCACACAGTCCAAACACATGCGCTATAGGGGAATTGATGAACTAAACTGGCCGTAGTGTATGAGTGTGTGTGTGTAAGAGAGAGAATGAGTGTGTATGGGTGTTTCCCAGTACTGGTATGCAGCTAGAAGGGCATTAGCTATGTAAAACATATGCTAGAATAGTTGGTGGTTCATTTCACTGTGGTAACCTCTAGATAAAGAAAAAGTGGTAGGAAAATGAATTGAACAAGTGGATATTATAATTGTACTTATTGAACAAAATTGCTTATTTTACTATCATTCAATGTGTTTTTGGCCATAGTCAATGCAATATCAGTTTAATTGAGTGATCTTATCTATTATCCTAAATTTTATCGCTACACAGTGGCTTAAAAATATAAAAGGTGTTGCAAAATAAGCAAGTGTATAAGGGCTCATAACATCTACAAACAAGCACATGTTGACAGATAAACAATTGAAATATAAGACACAATTAACGCACAATTAATGCACATTTAATGTTTTTTCTATTGTTTTAGTTAAATGTTTTATTTTTTATTATTCTGCGTGTTTTGTATTTTTGTATCACAAAATGCTCTTCAGTTCTGTGGTTGGTTGCAACAAAACACTTGTACTGTTGTACCGTTCCCGTATCGAACTGTGACCCCAAAACCAGCATACATACCGAACCATTGCTTTAGTGTACCATTACACTCCTAAAATAGGGTTTCAAGACACATACAGTTCATAAAAGTTTTTTCTTGTTTTACATTTTATCAATCGAGGTTTCAGCCTAAATCTATTTACCAACTTTTATTAGTTAATCATTTCCTAGTTTATTATTAGTTACAATTATTTCCTGGATTTTAATATCCTAAATGCGTGTAAATGCAAAACAAACAGGGATTTAAATCAAAAACCCATTTTATTTACCCCACTACAAGGTAAAGACAACATGTGGAGCAAAAATATGGAATAATTTTTAAAAATCAATAAGCTTTTATTGACATCTTTAATCAAGATTTGTAACCATAAAAGCAATCTTCAACAAGGTCTTGATTAAAATGTGTTAAATCTGTTATTGAAATAAATCTTGTGGTCAACCTGCAGCAAAGTTTCGATAAAAAGCTAGCTTGACTCAAATCAGACAATGCATTGACAGATATGTGGTATAAATTAAGCAGTTTAAGCAAAAACGTAGAGAATGAAAGTTGATGTCCCGTCATAACTTACACGCTGCTGCCATCTGTGGAGGATTCTGTGTGCTGCAGTTATTTGATGCTGTAAGTTTATAAGACGATGCTGTAAGAAAAGACTTAACCTACAAGAAGATTTCTTAATAGTATGTTCTCTGCATTTTGAAAACTGTGTCTGTTTGTTGTGTTTAAATAAATGTGTGACTGTTTATGATATTTGTCTTTTATGACTTTAGGTTTTGTATGTTGACTTATTTTTAATTATGTGTTATTTATACGTAAGATGTCATTGGTAAATCAAAAGCAATAAAATTACAATTACAGCAATGAGTATTTAAAAAACTGACTAACACTGGTTAAATCAACAATATGCATAACATTTGACTGTGAATGCACCTATAAGTGAACAATGTGAGCATTAAATGTGAATCAATACTGAGCAAAACTAGATAGAATCTTCAGCAGGGGGTTTCCATCAAATGAATTCAAAGGAATGGATGTTTGTCATTTCGACACATCCCACTATTAGTGTTGTTATCATACCAGAATTACTAAGCTTGATTGAAACAATAAAATTATGGATACTTTATACCAGTTTCAATATCTAGAAAAAACAATGCCACAGTGATATTTCAACTTACTTATTTTTGCATCTCTTAATTTCTTATTTTGTCAATTTAAAAACTCAAACAACAAATTAACTCAGTGTTTATGATTTTATCTACAGGTCCAGTCAGGACAGTTGTGTAGATCTGATTAAATAAATATATAAACTTAAATGGTTGAATGAGAGAGAGAGAGAGAGAGAGAGAGAGAAAGTAAAAACAAAAATGTGTTGTTCTGAACCATGTAACGTTCTACTGAATTATCCCATGTAGAATTGTCTTGACTCAATTAAATCTCGTCTAAGGACCCATCTTTTTAAGCAAGCTTTCCTTCAACAATTTTTATCATGTTTTTTTATTACGTGATTTTAACATTTTATTTTATATTTACGATGTTTGTTTATATTTGTTTGGTCAATGCTTGTTTGGTAATGTTTAATAACTTGCTTTATTTTGTTCATGCATGGCTAATAATGTTTACTGTAAGGCGACCTTGGGTGTCTAGAAAGGTACCATTTACAAATAAAATGAATGAATGAATGAATGAATTAATTAATTAATTAAAAGTATAATAAATGTCACAAAACCTAATTAGGGCTGTGCAATTAATCGAAAAACCGATTTCAATTTTGGCTTCTAATGATTATGAAAAACCATTAATCGAGATGAACGATTATTCCAATATTTACCGCCCCCTTTCCAGTTGTATTCACTTGTTGCTCTTAAAAGTGCAAAAGACCGAAGCACACACAGTCAGAAGCATGCGGTCAGCACTTGGTCTTATTCGCACACTGTGACGAGCAGAGCGCACATCTAAGGCCCCGTTTACACTAATGCGTTTTAGTTTGAAAACGCATAAGTTTTGCTACGGTTACGCCATCCGTCCACACTACGCCGGAATTCTCGAGCGCTGAAAACGGATCGTTTAGAAAACGCTGGAGAGGCCGTTTTCATTCTGAAACGCTGCTGCTCCGTCTCAGTGTGGATGAGCAAAAACGGAGACATCTGAAAACGGAGGCGGGGCTGCAGACATTCGCCTCTCTGATTGGGGCTTTTCCTGAATATTAAGTAGCCTAACACGCACAGTCCAGTCCTGCATTCTCTCCTTGTAAGTTCAGACTTCGTAAGTTTGATCAAGGCTGCAGTCTCTTCTTCTCAGTTTGATATGGAAAACATACCGAGGACACGGGTAAATCTTCAAAGGGAACAGTGTACTTTATAACTTCATTCACATCACCCTGGCTAATTGTTTCACTTTCTCAACAATAAAATGTACACATGATATAAGGAACTGCCTATTTTCATTTTAATATTAACAACTAAACAGACAGCAGAAATGTTGAGGCGTCGTGCTGCATATATGAGCGTCATCTTCACTGTGTGGATATTTATAACAAAACGGAGCCGATAACAACTGTCTCCTTTCAATTTCAGTGAAAATACGAAACCCTCTCTTTTGCTGAATATCAGTTTTATTAATCGATAATGGCCATTATAAAAGTGTAACATACAATAAGTTTATACATTATAGGAAATAAAGGCAAGCGATCAGTCAATATACAGAATGTACACGGATTAATCATTAACTTATCTTTGCGCTCAGCTAAAACACGTTACCTGAGAAAAAGTAATAGATTCCAATGACCAAAGTCAGGGAATATGTCGTTAGATAAAGACAACAAGATGAATGAAATATCCCGTTTAATAAATATAGTGAGATTAGATTCAGCGGGAGATGCTTGATGAGAAGTCTGACTAGCACAGCTCTCATCTGGGTAGATGGGCTGGAGCGCTTGCCAGAGAGTGTCTGTGTGGTCACGTGATGTGCATTTTCAGCATTTTGGTGTGGACGGAGAGCAGTTCAGAAACGCTGGGTGAAACGCGAGTGTGGACGCGGATCGTTTTCATTCTACAACGCCGTTTTAAAACTAAAACGCACTAGTGTAAACGGGGCCTAAAGTTATCTTAACCTGAGTACTTCAAGGTCAAATACGTGTCAAAACACGGTGTTTAGTGATTATTCATATTAACCTTCATTTGTGTAATAAACAAATGAGTTGAGGATCAAAAAACACGTAAAAGCAAAACCATTAAAGTAACAGCCCCTAATTCCTACTGCCGCCTTTTTTATCATTATTATTAAAGCAACGAAAAAATTCCTCAGTGCTCTTGACTAAAGACTTTTGTAGCTAAAATGTTTTTCTTGCAGTGAAGATGCTTAAAGCACAGTTTGTTTCATATTTTTATTCTATTTTATTTATTTCTCTTTCCTTTGCAGGGTGGAAAATAACTGTATACAGTTGAAGTCAGTATTATTAGCCCTCCTGAATATTAGCAACCATTTCCCTCCCCCAATTTCTGTTTACTAGAAAGATTTTTTTCAATACATTTCTGAACATAATAGTTTTAATAACTAATTTCTAATAACTGATTTATTTTATCTTTGCTATGATGACAGCACATAATATTTCACTAGATATTTTCAAAATACATTCATTCAGATTCAAAGTGCGATTCAAAGGCTTAATTAGTGTAATTAGGCAAGTCATTATATAACAGTAGTTCCTTCTGCAGACAATCTAAAAATATATTTTTTCTAATATATTGCCTTCAAAATATTTAAATCAGCTTTTATTCTAGCTGAAACTAAACAAATAAGCCTTTCTCCAGAAGAAAAAATATCATAGGAAATACTGTTAAAATCCCTTGCTCTGTTAAACATCATTAGGTAAATATTTATTTTTTTTTAAATTCTCAGGAGTGCTAACAATGTTGACTTCAACTAATAATCGTTTGGAATAATCGTGATTACAATTATGACCAAAATATTAGTGATTATGATTTTACCCAAAATCGAGCAGCCCTAATCCTAATTCCAATTTTGATATTAGAAAATAAACTACAAAAACTAAAACTTATATAAAGTTAAAACATTATTTGATACTCAATGAATAATCAGTAATTAACAACTAAGCAAATTACAACCAATAACACACAGCTAGAACAGAACAAACACGCAAAGGTCAGATTTGTCTAACTGAGATTTAGTTTTTAATAGTTGAAAAATGATAGCAGCAGGTTGTTCTCAGAAAAGAGTGCGGTGTTTGTTAATTAAATGGATTGAACAATCTTTTCTTTCTCGTTCTGAGGTTACATTAGTGTGTATGTGCTGTCATGATATAAAATAGTGATTTTATTGTTAGTGGGCATTGTTTCGTGTACACCACTGGCCAACATTTGTCTATCATCATATAACATTTAACATATAAAAACTGATCAAAGCATTTGAGTGTGTGTGTTGCTCATCCATCATAACACACGGGCTGTGCAAACTCAGGACCAATTTTACATTTTGTAAGAATAATAGTTGCTCTTGAAAACATGTGAAGATTCATCACAGCCAAGTCTTACCTGAACAACATCAGCATGTTGGCTCTGTTCAACCTTCTGCGCAGAAAATCCCTCTATTCACATCATTCCTGAAGCTCCTTGCTGAGAGCAACCTTCAGGTCAACCTCCATCCAACCTGTCAATCAAACATCACAACCAATCAGGACACGAGAGTACATTTTCCTACTATGCAAGTCAACAGGTAACAGGTTTTCAACTTTCCTCAAAATATCTTCTTTTGTGTTAGGCAGAATGAGGAAATCCTTGAAGGTTTTGGGTTAACTATCCTTTTAGCGCTAAATACATATGCATGAGGTTTAAAATATAAAAGTATTTATCCATCCTAAGTTTGTAACATAATACATAAACATTCTAATCTTAGATAAGGTTTTACCACAATTATAAAGGTCACTACACAGTGTGTTTCAGCTCTTGTCAGTGAAAATAAGTGCCAATTTAAATGTTTAACGTCCCAACAGGCTAAAAAAAAGCACATTTATCCACTAAAATAAATTTGTATAATAAACCTGGCAAATAGCAAATACACGGCCTCCGTGTCTTAAGAAAATAACTAAAGTTAGAAGTTTAATAATCAAAACCCTGCTGAAAAATCCAGCTTAAACCAGCCTAGGCTGGTTGGCTGGTTGACCAGCCTGGTTTTAGAGGGGGTTTGGCCATTTCCAGCCTGGTCTTAGCTGGTCAGGCTGGAAAATGACCAGTCAAATCCAGCTAAAACCAGCTTGACCAGCCTGGTTTAAGCTGGATATAGCTGGTTTTGGCTGGACTCCCAGCTTGGCTAGGCTGGTCAAGCTGGATTTAGCTGGTCATCCCCCAGCCTGAACAGCTAAGACCAGGCTGGAAATGGCTGGAAACCAGCCTGGAAGTGGCCAAAACCCCTCTAAACCCAGGCTGATCGACCAGCTAAATCCAGCCAACCAGCCTAGGCTGGTTTAAGCTGGATTTTTCAGCAGGGAAAGTTTGACGTGAAGCATTAACAGTCTGTATTTTTTTGTTGTGTTTAATTTAAAGGTGTTCAAATGTACATGTAAAAAAACACATCAGGCCGTTTTATCATGTGTAAACAAAAGGCACCTAAAAATAGACAGTAAAACAAACATTTGCGGGTTAAACTAGCCATATTAAAAAATTCAATGCAAAAACGGAATAGCCGCGTTGACGTTAACTTGCCTTTTATTTTGAATTCCAAACGGCTTCTTTGCGTCCTTGAAGGCCATGTCGGGAATAGACGCCAGTGGTAAAACCATTCCAAAATAGCGAGAACAGTGTAACTACCTCGTGAAGGACTCTTCCAGAAATGAGTAAACGACGGGAACACCCGATGGTCATTCCTTACACCCTTCGTGAATTCACTTCAAGGGTTCTACTAATGTTTGGAGCAGGGCATAGAGACCGTTATGACGCATGCGCAGTATCTCAGAGGAGAAGCGATATTATTGTACATTTTACAGACATTTAAAAACATTGCTTGCGATAAAAAAGTTTAAACTGTTTAAATGGTTAAAAATATTATTATAAATAATAATTTTGTTTACAAAATTATTTATTATCCATACATTATGATATTATTAAGAATCACGAAAAATGTCACAATAAAGACATTAATAATAAGCACAACTATTATATTAGTTACCATTTTTAATGATGATTGACACCAAGAGTAAAGGATTACAATCAAAATATTAGATTCAAGCATCACAAGACATTGAAAAGTTAAATAGTTTATTAAAAATACAGCTTTGAATCACAGCATTACATTATAGCTTACAAAATATTTGCATATGGATGTTATTCTGAATTTAAATGACGTTTTAAACAAATATAGTTAATTTTATCTTTGATCAATTAATTTCAATTCATCTTTATTTCTCTTGCGCTTTTACAATGTAGATGTAGATGTGTCAAAGCAGCTTCATATATAAGTTCTAGTGAATTGAAACAGTGTCAGTCCAGTTTTCAGAGTTGAAGTTCAGTTTAGTTCAGTTCACTGTGGTTTAATTTTCACTGCTGAAAGTCCAAACACTGAAGAGCAAATCCATCCATGGTCAAGACCCAAATGCAGCCTTTTTAAACACTGTCAAATTAATGTTTCCAAACTGTTGATAAGTAATGAAAAATGGAAATTTGAATTTTCTTCTGAACTCCAGGTACAATTTAAAATTGCATTAAAAATATTATATGTATTATAATTAAAATTGTTTACTCAAACGTTAAATAGAATAGACTTTGTTTGTTGAACGGGTACAAATAAAATGTTTAGTTCTCCATAAAAACCATGTGTGGTTAAATCTGGATTAAAAAAGATAAATAATGCAAATTAGAAAAAAGAAAAGTAGAGCACAGTATTAAAATGTTATTGCACAGTAAAAATATGTATATCACATAAACGTTTACCGTATTGCACAAAAGTGATCACGCATTCATACAGTAGCACATACTGTACAACTGCAGAGAAAATATATTGCACATACAATACAATGAAAGAAAATGGTACTCATGCAGTGTACTGAGTTATATAAAATATATAAAACACATTGAAACACATATGATATTATTCTCTAGCATTTTTGATGCATACGGCAAGGGAAGAAGCAGATTGCGAGTCTTGTAGTGCAGGACTTGATCGATCTGAATGGGGTATAATAACAGAGACTTTTCATCTTCAGCAAGCCAGCTCAAGCGCTCCTGATGAACTCTCATATTAGAAAAGTACATTTTTAATTTTATTTCAAATTTTGTTTTTTTATTAAACAATGATCTTCACTGCATATTAGAGAGAAGATTTAAAAGACCCTTTCACACAGTGATGCCGGTAAATACCCTGAAAATTTCTGAAACACTTTACTGGTAAATTCAACAAAGTGCTGTTCACACAGGCAATTTTTTCCAGAAAAGACCATTCACACGTCCATTCCAAAACACTGGTAAATTCTGACAACATTAACCAGAAGTGGCATTTAACAGCTGCACTTGTATTTGTAAATAGGGGTCAGGCTTTAGTTGATGGTTTCACTTTTATTTAAAGCTGCAGCATTCATGTAGCAATTCTGTGGATGGATAAGTATTGTGAACAACTTGATGTAAACATATGGAGAAACTTTTCGCATGTCGAGAAAGTAAACTTACAGCAGTTTATCATAAGCATTTTATCGATATTTCTTTCCACAGCTGGCATTAAGGAGGAACATAGAAACATTATCTGACCAACATCTAGCAGCTAAATATGTCTGGAAAAATATTCCGAGGGTTTTATTTTCATAAACAGTGCGGATGTGAATGCGTCTGAGTGTTCTGATTGGCTGGAGCAGACATCTTACGTCAGTGCGTTCTAAGCGTGGATGTGCTCTTTCTGGCAATTTTCCTTCTGCGTTCACACAGAGCAGCATTCCGGCAAATTACCGGTAATGTTACAACTTCTCTTTCCAAAAACTTGCCTAAACGAATTTACTGGTATTTTCAAAAAGGGCGTCTTCACACATGATCCCTTTCTGTATGTGTGAAGGGGGCTAAAGTCTTACAATGGACATGAAGCACTGCATTAAAATCCATTGTTCTGCACAATGTCTTTAAAGCAAGTGGTGCTCGCTGCAGAGCCATTTGAGGAGAGCTGAGCTCCAGCGAGGGGGAGCTTAGGCTTGAGCTCCACCTTTTTTGCACTTCTTCTACGAGTGATGTCACTGGGGGTAGGGTTAGGGGTGGGGTTGGTGTACGCATTAAAACAGCTTACAGGAGGAGGAGCGACAGCTCATGCTCCCCCTCGCTGGAGCTCAGCTCTCCTTAAATGGCTCTGCAGCGAGCACCCTCTCCTTTATAGGGCTCCTATTTCACCCCTTATACAAGATGTAAAACAAGCCTTTGGTGCCTCCGGAACGTGTTTGTAAAGTTTTAGCTCAAAATACCCATCAGATTATTTATTACACAATGCTGAAAGCTTCCTTTTTGGGGTCAGAGGAAAGTGTAGCTGTTTTGTAGCCTGTGTCTTTGAATGCAAATGAGCTGGCTCTCCCCAGCCGCTGTTTATGTCTGCTTGTCTTAGCAGCCGACAAATCTGCAGCAACTTTGTGATGCTATCACGTCAATATGGACCAAAACCGATGAGGATTATTTCCAGTACCTTGCTGAATCTCTGCCACTGTAACGGAATCCAGCTAGTGTGTGCTGTGCAGGTAAACCTCGTTCCTCTGTCCTCTAAAGGTGCTCTATTGACAGACGCTAGAGGTCATGGTCTGCAGCCTCCTTGTTAGAGCAACCGACTCCCATGCGGAAGGTCGCTGGTTTGATACTAGCTCAGAGCAGGTTGGGTGGTGTAGGACCGGCAGGGTTACATTGGTGCCGTGACCCGGATGGGAGTGAGGTTTAGGGGGGTGAATGTAACAGAGGCCAGCCTAGTAAGTGCTGTGCAGGTAAACCTCACTCCTCTGTCCTCTGAAGGTGCTCTAATGACAGACACTAGAGGGCAAGGTCTTTGGCCTCCTTGTTAGAGCAGGCTGGGTGGTGTAGGACTGGCGGGGTTACACCACGAAGGATTAAGGCAGTTCTAAAAGCAAAATTGGGTCCAACCCGATTCTAGTAAGGTGTACATAATAAAGTGGCCGGTAAGTGTAGGCTACTTATTACAAATTTTACTCACATTCATCCAATGTTGTTATTTTTTATGTATATTTTATAGTCTTTTTCTGTTTGCTGTCATTTATTCTTTGGTCATTTATTCTTTGTATTTAGAAGTTTTACCTACACCAAGTCTCAGACAAGATAGACAGAACCATGTTTTTACCTCAGCAATTTAATTTCAAATACCCAGCATTTTTGTATATTTAAAAGTTGTTCCAAAGACAATGTGATGCAAACTGATAATAATGCTGAACAAGAAAAAACAGACTAAAAAAACTTTTAAACCTGACTAATTAAATTGGGAACTTAACAATTCCTTAAGGGATTTGAATTATAGAAATGTGATAATGATTTGTTGGATAAATTGCTTCTAAAATACTAACTACATAAATGAATTTACTATTTTATAACTTTTCTAAATACTTTGTCTGAAATGTAATGTAATACCTCAATAAGTAATTGAATTATTTGATGCAATACTTCTGAAATGCCTATAAAGCTCAACTTCAATTAACAAATAATCAAAATAATATTCATTATTTATCAACGTTTGGAAGCAAATCTGCTGTGAATGCCAGTTGAAGTGGCACGGGCATCTGTTTTTTGGATGCCTCTTAAACTCTTGGCTAGGGAGTCTGGAGTTCCCTGCAGAGACTACAGCTCCCATTACCCAGCTCTGGATAAATCGCAGGCAATGAATGTATGGATGTCCCAAACTCAACTTTAGATGTAACAAAATATACACACAATGTATCAGTTGAAAAGTGGAGAAACAGCTACAGAAATTTTCTAAAACACAATCCAGAGGTAATGTTCTGTAAAATAATGTATTTTATCCCCCCCCCCCCCCCTCCTTTATTCCCTATATGCAGATGAGCTTTTTACTGTAGTCTGAACTAATGCAAAAAAAAAAAAAAAAAAAGATTTTACATGCATAAAACGATGAAAATTAAAATGTAAAAACCTGTCAAGTTGGGTAAAGGTTTTCCTCTACCAGTCAATACCACATATTAACTTCCACTTTGTTAGCAATATAATTAATAAAATATAAAGATAACCATTTAGGTTTTATGTTTAGAAATCATTTTATTTCTCCATCTGTAGTCTTAACTCTAGTACAGTTCATTTAAACATATTGCCATTATGAACATCTTTTGAAATGTTTTAATAACATTTACCAGTGTTAACAAATTACAAGACTAATCTCGTGTTTTCTGAGAATGAACTATTTGAAGTGAGGAAAAAGAAACCCATTGCAATCTCTGAAATAAATTTATGTGTTCACTTAAATGTATTTGTCTAAGCTCTCAACAGTTTCTTGTTTTGAGTATTTTCTCCACCCATCTGGGATCTCACCACCCCCTTCAAATGTGTTATTGTAGTAATTCTCCAGATCTTTCTGGAATCTGCACACAAACCACTTCCAGTAGGGCAGTTCAGAGAGATCAGGAGTGATGCTCCAGTTGGCATAATCTTCTCCTGCTGTTCTGTATTCTCTCCAAGGGATTTTTCTATCTAAGACGATAGAATAAAAACATCGATCACTGGCTACAGCTGATGAACAAATACTGATGGACAAGTTTGTTGTATGTCTGTAACTCATCCCTTTTAGTCCAGTATAACGATGGAAGGGAACATTGTGATCTCCTTTGTGATTTTCAATGGTGTTTGTACAAGTGGCTCCACAGAATGGACACTGAACCCAACAGCACTGACAGAAGTGATCAATCAGAAGATCATCTGGCCTGATCTTATAGTCCAGCTTTACTGGAAATGTGTCTGTGTTGAATCTGCTGCTGATGTCTGACATTACAGCAGGAAGTTCTTGTGTGATCACATCTTCTAGGAGTCTGAAATCATCAACATCATCATGTTTGACTCCACTGAGGTCTTTTTCAGAGAAGATCAGCTGATCTGAGAGCTGCTGTGTGAAACTCTTCAACCACAAACCAACATCTCCACTGTTGACTTGAACATGTTCAGTAGATTGATGTGCTGCGTTCATGATCTTCTGCTGCAGGAGTTTAATGTTCTCCTCCATCTTGGGTAAAACACTGATGCTGAACTTATCTCTGATGTAGCGACTGACTTCATGTCTGATGAACCTCTTGAAATGACCTCTGGGATTTTCAATGTAGTTCATATATTTGCCAAAGTCCTCCTCTTCTGCCAGTGTCTTCAGGATGTGTTTCTCAAGATTTGATCTGTTTCCATTCAGTGATTCACAGTTTGATCTCATTTCATCTGACAGATCTTTGGCAGTTTTCTTGTAGACGCTCTGCTCAATGGGCTCCTTCAGTTTCTGACAGATGATCTCAGCAATAATGGCAGCTGTTGTTGCTCCATGACAGTATTTCTGGAAAATACTATAGTACTCTTCTCTCTTCTTCTCCACATATATTTTAGGATCATTGGTTTCTCTAAACTGTCTGTGTTGGTCAATGATCATATCATTTGCACCCTTACAGATGCTAAGACTTAAATCCATTATGAATTCATTCTTGAACGTATATGTCACTGGTCCTTCCTGATGTTCTGTTACTCTTGCTTTAATGTAATTTGTGAGTTGTTGAATGTCACTGATGTTGTAGCCCATTGTTGAAATGTTGAATGACTCAATCATTCTGTCTGTCTGCAGAGCTACATCATTGGCGAATGATCTAATTTGGGCTTCATCTGCGGGAGACAGAGTTCGGTCATATCCAAATCTTTCTTTTATAGTTGCGTATGCACCTTTTACAACCTCTTTAATCCAACTTTTTGTCGACCTTTTAAAAATAATGTAATCCGAATAACTCGGAACAAAGAAAATATTGCACTCATTCTCCGTCCAATGGTCTACAGGAATACTTTCATAGATGTCTCTAAGGATCTGTCTCACGTCTCTCATTAAGTTGATGTCTCTGATTAGAGGAGTGTCTGTTTCGATCTTCTTCACACTCTGATCCCAAAAGCAGTCAAACTCTTTCTTCAGGGTTTCTTCATCATTTGTTATGTCTTTGAGTTTTAAGGCCAGTTCTTTGCTCTTTTCATAGAGGGCATTTTCATGAAGTTTCCTCTGAGCAGATATTCTTTTGTTCAGGTCTCGTTGCTGAAGAATCTCAGTTAATTTCCTCTTTGTTTCTCTTACAATGTCTTCTTGAAGCTCTTTGATTTTGATTTCAAAGGATGTTTTCCACTGAATCAGTATATCTTTATTTTTGTCTTTGTCAAAATATTCAGACATTGATTTTTGCACTTCTTCACTGGTCTCCATCAGTTCTGCTTGAAGAACAGTTTCCTCAACTTCATGAATAGCTTTATTTTGGATTTGGTTGGTTAATCTGTTTTCAGTTTCCCTCATGGCACTGCGGACACTCCAGGACCACTTGCTGTACTCAGTCTCCAGTTTCCTGTAGGCTGAAATCTCCAGGGAATTTCTGAAGCTGAAGACGAATCTTTCATTCAGTAAAGCCTTCCAAAGATCTTTAATGCAATACCTTATATCTTTCAGCATCATTCCATTTGATGCATGAGATAAAACAGTTCTTTTTAGTTCTTGAATATCATCACAGTAGTTTGGGTTTGGTGGAGCCATTGGTGGACTGCCCTCCCAGAGATGAGCAAAATACTTCACATCATTCTGAACATCAAATCTAATGACGTCACTGAAACAATCTGCAGAACTATTTTCTTCTTCAGCAGCAAGTTTTGTCATTTCATCCAGTTTCTCCAGCAGTCGTCTCCTACCCTCCATGTTTTTCTCTCCAGCTGTGACGTCTGAAACATTCTGATGCACAAACACACAACTGGGATCCAACCTGACCTTCTTCATTCTCATAAAGGCCTGAGCAACAATCTGAAGAACGTCCTGCATCTCAGACGGGTTTTCTCCAGAGATGTTAATTAATGTCAGATTTGCAAGACCAACAACAAATGTGGCCAATTCATTGTCATGATGTCTTGTTGATCTTCCAGCCAGTTCTAGAGCACGAAGACCCTCAGTATCAACAACCAGAATATAGTCAAAGTTCATCTGTGTTTTCATCTCGTCAGACACTTTGACCAGCTGCATGAAAGCTCCTCTGGTGCACCTGCCAGCACTGACGGCAAACTGGAGTCCAAACATGGCGTTCAGCATGGTGGATTTCCCAGAGCTCTGAAGTCCTAAAACTGACAGTACAAAGACTCTGGTCTGGTCTCCCAGTTTCTGGATGAGTTCATCAAAAACAGCAGAGATCCAGACCAGAGGAACATGAGCAGCATCTCCATCCATCAGCTCCAGTGGAAACCCAGAGATCATCATCTCTGCTGCGAGACTCGGGAGAGAAGAGAAGTGAACCGGCAGATCTTTCTTGTTCTCCTTCACAGATGAACATGATTCATAGATCTGACCGATCTCCCTCATGATGTGCTCCAGACCAAAGGCTGCAGCTTGAAGATCCTCAGATATTCTCTCAAGTTCAGTTTCTTCAGCTTTGAGTTGGTCAGGTTTGTTATGGTTCTTTTTTAGTTTCATGACTATTGACCAATTTTGATCATATTTGTGGTGTAGAGCAGACAGGTCAGCTGATGTATACTCATCCAGGAGAATTTTGAGCCATTTGAGGAAAAATATCTTTTCTTGTTCATTATGTGAGTTAATTTCTTTAACAAAGACCTTCATGAAGACACTGATGTCAGACTCATGCTGCTGTTGACGGATTTTCTTCATTTCTGTTTGTTTTCTACTGATGTCCATCTCAATCTCTTCTGCTTGAGGTCGATGTAGTTCTTTGTTCTTCTGACTCCACTGATGCCACAGTTTCCCCTGATGAGGCAGAAATGATTCTTTGATTTCTGTCAGTTTTTTCTCCTCCAGTAAATTGATCATCTGCTGTGCTGCTGCTCTTCCTCTCCTGCAGTCTTCATCATCTTCCTCATCTACTCTGATGTCTGAGTGTTTGGACACATCTTCAAGCCTGAAAGTGGAAGATGATTTTGAGAGACAATCACTTATAGCTCCTCTGAGTTCTTCAGATACTTCTGACTGATTTCTGTTTTTCAGACCAATTTTGTATTTCCCCTTCTTCATCTCAGTTACAGCAGATTCATCTTCATTAAAAAGACAGATAAGTGGCTTTCTGTTCTTGTACAGTCTATTAATTATTGCTGCTTGTCTGTCATTCCTGTCCAGTCGTGGCAGAAGAACCACATTGACTGAGGCCATCTCAGTGAGGATCCTCCACTGTTTCTCGTGGTCTCCTGCATCTCCATGTAGATTACAGAAGGCCACACAATCAGTAAATGTATCTGTGTTTCTCCCAGAAGGGCAGAACCAGGCGATCTCCACCACTCCATCCATCAGGACTCTGGATCTGCTGCTGCCTGGGCAGTTCCTGTGGAAGAACGTGTTGTGTTTGTCATTGATCAGAGTGTTCATCAGCTGAGACTTGGATGAAGACACAGAGCCAAACCTGAAGAAAAACACCATTGGAGTTTGTGCCTTGAAGGTCGGCTGGGTTTGACTGATGGTTTCATAGTTGGTGTTTCTGATCTTCCAGCTCTTGTTGATTTGTCTGAATGTCCAGAGAGGAAACTCAATCTGTTGAGTTTCTAGATCAGGAACAAGCAGAGGCAGAGCGAACTGACACTGGGACAGTTTAGTGACCATCAGCTGCTTCAGGAAACCATCAGCACGATGAAACACAGCCATCTGAACATCCATTGGGTGAATGAGTTCGGGCTGACTTGACCTTTTGTTTTTAAAAGCATCCTGAAAAATATCACCGTCATCTTCAGATTGGTCACTGACACTAAGCAATGTTTGATTGGTCTCAGTGTTACTATTTGTTTTAATATGTCTTGCCCTGTAGTTGTTCATCAGTAGTTTTTGTATGAAAGTCTGAATCAGCTCCTCTTCAGCACAGGTTTCATGAGACTGTATTGAATGTTCATTAATCTGAAGAACATCTGCAGCTCTTAGTTTGAGTTGTAGATGGAGTCTGTGAAACAGATGAGTCATTTTTTTTCTATCTTTTGCTTCAGCTGTTGTCGATCCGGACAGACTCTTGTTGTTCAAATGTCCTCACTTTCCTCCTAAACAAGAAATAAATAATTTAATTACTTTGATATTTTAAACAGGTAAATAATTGTTAGTTTAATTCTATACAATAATGTACATTCAAACATTTAATTCTAAACAACTCTGAGGGTTATGGACACTGTCGGTGATGGTAGGTGTCTGTTCTAGTTGCTTAGGAATTTAATAGAAATATATAGCCAGCCAAATAAGGTTCAGCTGGAGGATGATTAAGTCAGCTGGTGACATCTGCTGATTCTATAGCACAATGTCAACACAAAAAGGAAAACAAACACACCCTCACACACGACAACACACATGGCATGACACATAACATACAGGAGGAACACACAGATCCATAAACTGTGACTGTGCAGTATAGAGCATCCTGTGAGGGACTCCCTTCAGATTCATCAACATGCATGATCGCATTTATCAAATTTGCTAAAGACAAAAAAAAAAAAATAAACGTTTTAAGGTATGGCTATATTTAACAAGCAAGAATTCTGAAACAGCAGCGTGCAGCAGATGCTTTAAAAAACATGTCAAAACAAATCAAACTTAATGAAACATTTGAGGACACATTAAAGGCAGAGGAATGCACTGTCCTTGACATCTTGCAACATCATTTGGCACTGTTTTAGTGACTACATATACATGGACATCAGTAATCTAATTATTTGCCTTAATCTGAATAAGACAATAAGTTACTTTTTGAATGTTCCTTTCATGATCCTGTTTTATAGCACATATATTGATTAATAGCATTGCGTCACCACGCTGTTAATGTTTTCTCTGAAGTTTCAAGTAATTTCAGGTGTTACATTTAAAATTTTTCGACTTTAACTGCAGTTCAACAGTTTCACTTTCATTCAGCAACATTTCATTCATGCCCTGTGACAAACGGGTATTGGATAAGAATATGAAGTAAGGACTGATGTAACAGTGTTATTTTAATGGAATTGGATACCGCACACTGAATGGGAAAAATAAAAAAAAAAAACTAAACGCAATGGTTACTAAAGTAACCATAGTGGGGGAAATCCACTATGGGGATTTCGTCACAATCCAATCATCTGAAAGAGTAATAAAACAGGCCAATGAAATGCCAATGAGTTGACGCTGCCATCTCACTTCAACAAACTTCTGCCAACAAACACTTACAATTAGTGTTTGTATAAAGACACCACTTGTGCCAAACTGAGGCACCTTTTTCTAGTTGAAAGATCCTTTTATGGCTAACAGCTAAAGGCAAATTGTTTTCGTTCCCCCCTTCGAGGAACGAGGGTTACTTTGGTTACTTCCACTTCAGGGAAATCTATGAAAACGCCACAATGATTCAACCTTTACATGTCTTTGAGCCGCAGTCTTCCAAAGTGTCCCCTGGCCCTAACTTATCTTACTTACCTGAGAAGTTTCACGGGTTTAGATAAATATTTGGGGAGTCGTAAAAAATACACCTAGTTAAATTCTAGGAATTTTTAAAATACGACAGTACGTTTTCAAAGCATTCAGTCCAGATAGGTAGGACACCGCTGAGGCCAACTGCTTCACAGTTGAGCAGACCTGGTTAGTGGGAGGGAAGACACAAGCCCAACTAAGAACAGGGAGCTACACCGTAGCTGAGTGAAGCATACGAGATCGCCAGTGGGGATCACACATAGCAGGCACCTATACCCAGAACACGGGCTGTTGGGATAAATTGCAGACCGTCTGTGTGTTTCCTTAGTAGGCTGGAGCTCCAGGAAGGCAACAACAACTGAGAGATGTGAATCCAACAGTTTATTGCTCTCTTCTAAAGAAGACTGGTGTATTCCCAGCTTTTATACATCATACTCAGGCTTACATAGGCTATGAATACGTGCAAATATTCAGCTCAGTTAAGCAGAACAATTTTATCCAGTGCTCAAAAATGTCAAGGCGCAACGTCAAGGCGCCTAGTACAGGGACAACTTACAATAAGATAATACACAGTTGCAAAACCAGAATATTTGGAGAGTGACTACATGGATATTTCGATCGCACATAGCAGGCACCTATACCCAGAACATGGGCTGACCCAGTGGGCATGCCAACAATGTAATGGGCCAGGCACATACCTGAGTCAGATGCTGGAGATCTCGGAGGAACACTGTAGGGTTTACCAAATAGGGAACTTAACTAAACAGAATTAAGAAAGCGCACGCATCTTGAATTAGAAAGAAAGACGTGGCAAGCATTTACAACACCAAACCAAACTTCCTCATTCAACAGCGGACGTGTGGAAATCAGCTTCACTCAAGATTAAAAAAATCTCTCAATGTATTAGGTGTTGCCCAGCCCACAGCTCTACAATGTCTGTTAGAGAGGCGCAACGTGCTAACGCCCAAGAGGACGTGCGCTCCGAGTGGAGTTACCTCTCACTCCTGGGGGACTTGGCTCGCCCTGGCTCAGATAAGCAATGAAGAAGGCATCCACTGTTCAGTGGGCCAACCTCTGTTTGGATATGGCACTTCCCTTCTGCCGATCAACGTGACAGATAAGAGCTGCTCAGATGATCGGAGTATGGTCCATATAAAAACGCAAAGAGCAAACAGGACACAGCAACAAAAGAGGCTGGGTCTGCCTCCTCTGTGGGCAGCGTTTGCAGGTTCACTACATAGTCTAAACGAATGCTGTAGGAACCTAGGGCACTTAGGTGGGCCGGGGTCTCAGGAGAAACATGAGAGTGGGCCGGCCTAAAAGACCGGCACTTTTCGCTGACAGAAAATGCCTCCTGATACCCGCACATTTGACCGATGTGACCAGCAGAGCTGTCTACCTGGACAAAAATCTTAAAGATACTGATTCGAGTTAATTAAGCAGATCTCTCCTAAGAGAGATCTCTAAGTGGGTATGAGAGGGGGACAGGATAGAATTATTTATCCATGTCTCCTGCCTCTGGGAACTGGATAATGAGGCAATGCTTTTTCAGTGCGAGGCCATCGCCACATCCTCAGAGCGGGGATGATCATAACACTAACCCCTCAGTGCAGAGGGGACAGCCTTAGCTGAAGGAGGATGGCATCACACTGGTATGACATGTTCGAGGACCTTCTCAGAGAGAAGTACACTACACAGCGAACAGACTCCACTAGAGGGAGTAGGCATGCCACATAGAGGGTGCTCTAGCCTCTAGCTCTAGAGTGACGGTGTTAACCACCTAATCGGTAGGTCACCTAAGTCCTCTGCACTTCATCTATGAACCACATGTGAGGTTCTATAGATCTGGGCACAGGTGCCAAATGATGCCTGTCCCAGAGAAAAAGCAAGAGGATGTGCCAGGCAGGGGCCATCATGAGGAGGGAGCTAAAATACAGGTCTGAATGAGCCAGACAGGTGCAATAAACAGACCTGCTCCCCGTCCCCCCTGACTTTACACAGTATATGTGCGAGTAGGTTCACTGGTGAAATGCATATGCGCACACCCCGGGGTCAGCTGTGTAGCCAATGCACCAGACGATACCCACAACAGCTGGACAGTCGGGGGAGGGGTCACCATTTTCCCTGGCGAAACTGCCATCAGAGCACATAGGTTGCACGGTTGACCTCGGCGGGGAAGAATAGGATGCAAGCTGAGACATGTGGCGAGAGCGGATAGCCCCATGCAGTTGATATGCGCCATCATCGCCATGCTGTTAGTCCTGACCAGCACGTGTTTCCCCTCTTGCACCGGTAAAAAACGGCGCAGAGTGAGATACACTGTCAACAGCTCCAGGCAATTAAAATGCCAATGCAACCATGATCCTTCCACGGACGCGCAGCTGCATGCCCGCAACACACGGCCCCCAAGGGCATACCAGAAGCACCCGTCAAATCAACGACATGCTTGGACACTTGTTCTAAAAGCATGAAGGCCTGTAGAAATGCAGGATCCATCTAGAGCAGGGGTCTCAAACTCGCGGCCCGCGAGTGCAATATTTTGTGGCCCGCGCCGACCGATGTACACTGACAGAATCAGTGGAGCGGGGAGAGAGAGCCCTCCCCGCTCCGCTGATTCTATCCGTACACAGCGGTCACTGGCATTCCCCGCCCGCCGTGTAAGGCCCCGTTTACACTAGTGCGTTTTAGTTTGAAAACGCATAAGTTTTGCTACGGTTACGCCATCCGTCCACACTACGCCGGAGTTCTCGAGCGCCGAAAACGGAGCTTTTTGAAAACGCTGGAGAGGTCGTTTTCATTCTAAAACGCTGCTGCTCCGTCTCAGTGTGGATGGGGAAAGACGGAGACCTCTGAAAACGGAGGTGGGGCTGCAAACGTTCGCCTATCTGATTGGGGCTTTTTCCTCAATATTAAGTAGCCCACACAGTTCAGTCACGCATCCTCTTCTTGTAAGTTCAGACTTCGCAAGTTTGATCAAGGCTGCAGTCTCCCCCTTCTCAGTTTGATATGGAAAACATACCGAGGACACGGGTAAATCTTCAAAGGGAACAGTGTACTTTATAACTTCATTCACATCACCCTGGCTACGTTGTTTCACTTTCTCAACAATAAAATGTAAACATGATTTAAGGAACTGCCTATTTTCTTTTTAATATTAGCAACTTAACAGACAGCAGAAATGTTGAGGCGTCGTGCTGCATATATGAGCGTCATCTTCACTGTGTGGATATTTATAACAAAACGGAGCCGATAACAACTGCCTCCTTTCAATTTCAGTGAAAATACGAAACACACCCTCTCTTTTGCTGAAAATCAGTTTTAATAATCGATAATTATAAAAGTATAACATGCAATAAGTTTATACATTGTAGGAAATAAAGGCAAGCGATTAGTCAATGTACCTGGATTAATCATTAACTTATCTTTGCACTTAACCAAAACATGTTACCCGTGAACAAGTAACTTAAAGAGCCCATATTATGGGTTTTTGAAAATTCCCCTCCATGTAGTGTGTAACACAGCTCTAAGTGAAGTGAAGTATCCAGCTAAGGCTTAAATCTGTAAGAATACAGTGTTTAAAACTGTTGATTCATCTATAAAAGAGTCGATTCATAGTGCTTCAAACGAGTCGCCTTGATACCGACTCATTAGGTGTTTCGCCATGACGTACGAACGAAACAAGTTTTTCACGTGCACGCGCAAACCCGGGAGATTTCAAACCTGAGGCCCCGCCCTCTGACGCAGTAACCCAGACACACACACACACACACACACCCACAAACACACGCACACAAACATGCCGGTCGATTGAAGTCACATTGCAGATGGATATATTGAGTCTCTACCCAAAGATGAAACCTCAGCATTATAGCCAAGCAGTTGGAAACTACTGGAAACTTCTGGAAGCTACATGCTACAAAGAATACTTCATCTGCGTTTGTTAAAGGAAGGATCAGTAACTTACTGATGGACATCAGGATGGGTTTCTTCCATTTCTCAAGTGTAAGTACGTGCGGTTAAAGTTGTTGCCTCGTTGACTCTAGCTTGCAAATGTATTTAGTTGTGATTTGTTACTTGTAACCGCGTGTACTGTATCAGGTTAACTGGATATTTTATCTTATCGCGTGCAAAGTCACGTTAAAAACGCGACGCGTGCTGTTTGTTTATGGAGCTCCGTGCTAGAGTTCTGCTCCCGCGATTTATTCGGAAATTTATTCCCGCGCCGCAGAAATCTGGCGCGGGGACAGCCGCGGGAATAAATTTCCGAATAAATCGCGGGAGCGGTCGGTAACGGGTTTAATTTGGGACGGGAGCGGGCTGTCTAGCAATATCACGGATATTGCTATGCGAATTAGAAAGAGAGAGTCTGCGTGGTGCTTGTGTGTGTGTTAGTGCGCACGCGCGCGTATGAGAGAGAGAGAGAGAGAGAGAGAGAGAGAGAGAGAGAGAGAGAGAGAGAGAGAGAGAGAGAGAGAGAGCGAGCGAACGAACGAACGAACGAACGACAGCTTGGCTGTCTGGACTGTATACTGGGTGATTTTTGGTTGTGTTCTCCGCTCTAGCGGGACCGGGCGCGGCGGGCAGAAAACGGAGCGGGTTCTCAGGCTAAAACCTGGCGGGTGCGGGCGGAAGCGGGAGCGTTGTCATCCGGAGGTGTGTGTGTGTTTTTGTGTGTGTGTGGTATGGCCAGTACACGACTGTCTCCTTCGTTCGGTTATCCGTGGCACTATCCACTCGCCATAGTGTGGCAGCTAAAATCCACGTCTGCACTATCGAGCGTGTATGAACTGTGATTACTTTTTAAATTGCTGATTAGCTATTGGCCATTTCCCTCTCTGACTGAAGGCAGTCGACCAATCGCGACAGACTGTCATCGGTCCAATCAGCGCAGATTAGCTCCGCGCTAAGGAGGGGTTTGGGAACAAATGAATCACTGGACGATTCATACAGGAGTCGCTGGGATAATTAGGTAAAAATAAATGCAGATTATAAGACCATGAAAGTGTTTTTTGACCTTGCATGCATATTAGACTGTTGTTGGAGACCCTTACAACCAGGATATGACCCTATTTCATGTATAATATGGGCTCTTTAATAGATTCCAATGACCAAAGTCAGGGAATTGGCCTATGTCGTCAGATAAAGACAACAACATGAATGAAATATCACGTTTAGCAAATATAGTTAGATTAGATCCAGCGGGAGATGCGTGATGTGCAGCCCGACAAGCAGAGCTCTCATCTGGGTAGAATGCTGGAGCGCTTGCCCGAGAGTGTGTGTGTGGTCACGTGATGTGCGTTTTCAGCGTTTTGGTGTGGACGGAGAGCTGTTCAGAAACGCTGGGTAAAACGCGAGTGTGGACGCGGATCGTTTTCATTCTACAACGCCGTTTTAAAACTAAAACGCACTAGTGTAAACGGAGCCTAAGACGCTGTGATGGGCGGGAAGTGTTAAGGAGGGAACTTCGCGCCGGCCAGAACCAAGGTAAGCTGTTCCCGCCCCTGCCTGCCACTTAGCTACCTTTCTGCAGCCTGCATCTTATATATATTTTAGGTAGATACAGACTGGTACAGACTGATGTGACTGGAGTGGGGTGGGGGTGTTTTATTTAAACATATATACGCCTTTTTTTTAGGTGAGGGAATGGAAGTTTTGAGTGAGTCTAGACAGGTCTGATCATCTTCAAGCCATACTGAGGGTCTCAACTGCTTCCGCTCTAAAGCCAAATGTGGTTCAGATTTGTGAGAAGAAGCGCTGTCAAGTCTCTGGCAGCAAGGAGTAGGCAAAAGATGCCATGTTCAGAAGAACTGTTCATAATCTTCACTCAATGTTCTATTAATGTTCAGGACACTTCATGTTCAGAAGAAATAATTAAAACTGTTAATAATGACATTTGAGGACTTTTTTTTGTGAAATCCCTTATGCGGCCCAGCCTCACCCAGACTTTGCCTCCTGTGGCCCCCAGGTAAATTGAGTTTGAGACCCCTGGTCTAGGGGATGGTGGGATTTGACATTTAAGTAATTAAAATATATTTATAAACAGTGAATAAGTGCATAAGACAACCAAAGTAATTCCAAAAATATGTGCTTTTATTTACAATTCCCAAAAGTGAACAAAAACAAGTAAAGCAAAAATATACTATATACACTATATACAACACTGAGACAAAATACAAAGACGGAGAAAAAAAAGGGGAGCTGGCAGAAGGGACGTGGGCGGCACTAAAGTAAAGAAAAGAACAAAACCCAAACTGAATCTAACTTCCCAGAAGCATCTAGCTAACTAATTATATGAAAACAAAATAGTTAACACTCGAAGAGTCTTCCGAGCCCTGACTGTCTACTCTGTCTATATGTCCAAAAAGTATAAGGGGTGGCGCTTACCCCTAACCTAATTTACTAAACAGAAGAGCAGTCCTAAGTGTTGAGAAATGTATGTCACGTGACCTTCTTACCCGTCTGCTTCGTCCAAACCTCGTATACAACATAAATTGAAAAGGATATACGAATAACGGACGGATAACGTGCACACAGAAACAAGCAACAACAAAATACACAGTTAGACAGGGTTTTCTAAACGCAACGCAATTAACATGGAAACAAGCGGAAAAGCAAAAAAAGTCAAGGGCTAGTGAGTGGTATGGCGCGCGCTTTTATGATGGGTGGTCTTTGCTTATTGGATGTGACATAAAAGTGACGTAACTGGGGAGGAATGACTGACAGCTCAATGGACCAATGAACAGAAC
Source organism: Danio rerio (assembly GCF_049306965.1). Lineage (NCBI taxonomy): Eukaryota > Metazoa > Chordata > Actinopteri > Cypriniformes > Danionidae > Danio > Danio rerio. The sequence goes on from NC_133178.1 coordinate 2,823,098, forward strand.
CTGAGAATAATGAAAGCAGATATGGGAGAACAGAGCGGGAAAAAAAAAAACACAAACCGAGCACAAATAACACAAAAACATAACACTACCAGCCATGAGAACAAATATTGTTTGTTAAATTTTTTTTTTGAAATAGAAAAAAACCCACAAAACAAACCATGCAGTTTATTTGCGACCAACTATGCACACCTGGAAAGAGCATCGGCCACTATATTGTCGGTGCCTTTCTTGTGACAGATTTCCAGCTTGTAATTCTGTACAATCAAAGCCCAGTACGAGGCGCTGATTTTGATTGTACATACAGGAGAGAAAAACGGATTGTGATCAGTGTAAACAATGATTGGAAAAGAACTGGAACCAAGGTATTGTAATGCCAAAAGTAAGGCAAGTGCTTCTTTTTCGATAGTGGAGTAATTAATTTGCTTGTTGAACTTCCTGGAAAAATAACAGACTGGGTGCTCGATGCCATCACGGTCCTCCTGAATAAGTACTGCGGCAGCACTTAAAGCACTCGCGTCTACTTCCAGTTTGAAAGGAATTGTGAAATCTGGAGCCGCGAGGACAGGAGCGCAGCAGAACAAAGTTTTTATGCTCTCAAAAGCATGCTGACACTCAGCTGACCTAATAAACTGCTGCTAGGGACTAAGTAAATTATTACCTCTTGATAATGCATTTTCTACAATGAACGAGTGAAAAGAACCTGTATCACGCAGCAGCACAATTTTACACTGATCTTCAGGGTTACCAGATAATGAAATTAAACCCTTGAGCAAAAATGGTTTAAAGCTCGAATTAGTATTCTAATCATTACTGTTAGTTAGAATAGATTTAGCAAAACCAACACTTTTAGATGGCTGTTGCAGATTATTTAGCTTTAGCGTGGTACAATCAGCTATTACGTGCCCCTGTTTATGGCAGTAATAACACTCCCTTGCCTCTTTAGGTCAGAGGTAGTTGTCGGAATATGTGGAAAATTAGACTGGACAGACTTAACTCATTTGCCAACACAGCTGCTTGCGACAATGACATAGCTTTTTGTTCGTTAAGGTAAACCACCACATGTTTAGGCAATCTATCTTTAAATTCTTCAAGCAAAATTAATTCTCTTAACAAATTAAAGTCAGTTGCCTTGCTTGCATTACACCATTTATCAAAAAGAACGCCTTTTTCTCGCACATACTCAAGAAAAGTTTGACTGGAAAGCTTTTTATAATTTCTAAATTTCTGTCTGTATGCTTCCTCTTTAGACCCAGAATAAACAGGGGAAAACAGATCGAAAGGCTAAAAAGTGCTGGCTTGCCTTCAGTGTCTGCAGCTGCAGCACCGCACTCATTTCGCCCTTCATCGACTCATCTGCACTTAAGCTTGAGCTTGCACTTGAGCTTGCACTTGGGCTTGAGCTTCTCATTTGGGCAGCAGAAGAGCTGCGGAGGCCACCTGCTGCCCAAATGAGAAGACCTGGTGGCAAAAAGATATATGAACTAATCCTGAGGAGGGGGAGAGCACATATGAACGATGGTTAGTGGGGAGGGAAGACACAGGCCCGCATAGGAGGGGGGGACTTTACTGTGGCTGAGTGAAGCACATGAGATCGCCAGTGGGTATCTTGCATAGCAGGCACCTATACCTTGAACGCGGACTGACCAGCGGGGAACAAGTCGTAAGCTCCAATGCAGTCACATAACGCAGAGCCCAAACGAGACACAGCAAGAAAAAAGAGGCTGGGTCTGACTTCTCCATGGGCAGTGCTTGCAAGTTCACTATGTAGTCTACAAAGATAATGCTGTAGGAACCTAGGGCACCAAGGTGGGCAGGGGACATAGGAAAATGTGAGAGTGGGCCGGTCGAATTGCTGGCACACTTTGCTGACCGAAAATGCTTACAGATACCCGACCTACTTAACCAATGCCAACACGACCTGCAGAGCTGTCTACCTGGACAGAAATCTTAAAGATACTGAGTCGAGTGGATCAAGGAGACCTCTCCTAAGAGAGATGTCCAAGTGGGTATGAGAGGGGGACAGAATAGAATAAATTATACAAATCTTGCGCCTCTGGGAACTGGATGATGAGGCAATGCTTTCCCAGCACGCCAACATCCACGAATCCTCAGAGCAGAGATGAACGTAACACCAGCCCCTCAGTGTGGAGGGGACAGCCTTAGCTCCCGCCAGCTGAAGGAGGATAGCATTACACTAATCTGACATGTCTGGTGTCCTTCTCGGAGAGAAGTACACCACACAGCAAATAGACTTTAGGGCGTAGACATGCCTCGTAGAGGGGCTTTAGCCTGAGTGACGGTGTTAACCACTGAACCGGTAGGTCACCTGAGTCCATCTATGGACCAGACAATGTTCCAGAGATCTGGGCGCGGGTGCCAAATAGTGCCTGTCCCTGAGAAGAAAGCTTCTTCAAAGGGACATGCCAGGGATGGACTGTCACCAGAGAGGCGCAATAAACAGACCTGGTCCTCGTCCTCCCTGACTTTACACAGTATGAGTGTGTTTAGGCTCACTGAAGAAATGCATATTTACGCATGCCCCGGGGGTTAGCTGTGTTAGCCCATAACAGCTAGAAAGCCGGGGGTGGAGTCTCCATTTTCCCAGGTATGGGCTAGTGTGAAAGCGCATCGGCTGCACAGTTGACCTCACCAGGAAAGAATTGGACACAGCGATTCCGCTGCGTATGACTTTGGTTGATATACACCTTTGTCGCTGTGCTGTCCATCCTGACAAGCTTGTGTTTCCTCTCTAGCACCGGTGAAAAATGGCGCAACAGGAGATACACTGTCAACAGCTCCAGGCAATTAAAATGCCAATGCAATCAGGTTCCTTTCAACGGACCCGCAGCTGCATGCCCCCAATGCACGGCCCCTCAGTGAGTACTGGAAGCATCCGTCGAAATTACGACATGCCTGTAACGCTTGTCCTAGAGGCACACAGTCCTGTAAAAATGCAGGTTTTGTTTCCCATCAGAATGATTGGTCGTTAAGCAACTCCCATAGTCTGTTCCAGACGCAGAAAGTTCCCATCCGAAGGGGAAACAGAGGCACACTACACAACATTAATTGGAAAAGGCTTTGCTCATATGTAAGTTTGCTAAGTTCATTTTATCTGTTAACCCTCTGGGGTCAAAGACCGCGTATACGTGTTTTGATCTGTAGTGGTGTCAAACTGCTAAAATGAACTTAAATTACACTTTCAGTTTTGATCTTACAGATAAGATTAATACATCAATCGAATCTGTTATGTGTCTACTTTTTGATTTGTACACTTACAACAACAACAAATGTGTGTGCTTTTGCAAAATAAGGAAAACAAACAGTGTAGGCATTTTGTCTTTTCTCTCTCCGTGAACTTAACATGCAATGTTTTGTTAAACGCAGCTATACATGTTAAAAACAAGCATTGCATGATAAAGTAATCAGTATGAAACCAACGCTATGTCTAGTTTCTCAGTCTGATCTCATTAGTTTTAATGTGACCACGCCCACAAGTCATTGTTATTACAAGCGTCTAAAGACACGTGCAGACTGTGGTCAGAAAAACATGTCACTCAAATGAAAGGAAACTCGGCAAATTGTCAACAAAGATGATGATTTCTGATATCTATATAAAGCTTGATATGTCTACTTGTGCATTAACCAATTCAAGTCGAAAACAAATGATCTCTTTTTATGTAATCCGTATAAAAGTAAGGACTCTCCTATATCCCCTTATTACACCTAACGTGATCCTGCCTCTCAGTAATATGTAAATTTCCAAATGTGAAAACAACCGTGGTAAAGGACGTGGCAAAGAGAGTTAAAGTAGGTAAGAAGTGCTCCAAGTTTGCTTAGTAATGCGAGTAATGTTGGTCTGTGTCATTCCGACAAACTATTAGATGAAGATGTAGCCTTCAACGTCACAAATATATATAAAAACGCTACAAAAGTGGACCAGGATAAAATCCTCTGTCTGTCAGTCTCCGCTGATGTCAAAAAGAAGGCCAGGGGTTACAGTGAAACACTGCCTTTTTTTCCTGCGCTCCTCCTCATCACAGGATACCTGTCTGCAAGCCTACATTTCCAAATGTCCTTTGTAAAAAAATTTTCTTTAAATAATTTCTGTAAACACCAAATGAGAGGATGATCAAAAGCTGTTGTGATGCGAGTAACTGTTTAAAAGATTTCATTATCGCACATGGTTTTTTCACCTGCTTTCTTTTGCTCAGTTATTTTTAATAATATGGATTAATTATCATTCTTTAAAATAACATATTCTCTAATCTGAGATTACCAAAACTAACTCAGAATATTATTATTATTAATCAATCTTTGTATATACTAGAGCTGCACAACTAATCGTTAAAAGATCGCGATCTCGATTCGACCCCCTAGACGATCTTAATCCAGCATTTCTACGATTCTGCAAATCATAATTTCAAGTTTAGGAGAGAAGAAAAGGCGGCTGCACGAGTCTTTTCATTGTTTCACACACGATGCTCAGTGACATCAATTTAGAGTTATGATTACGACAAGCATTTGATATGTTTTTTCTTTCATAGCGAACCCACAGTTGTGCATGAGAATAAATGTTTACAATGTCAGTATAACTACTCTAGCCTATATATTGTTGAATATAATCTGATAATGGCAAATGTCTGATTTTACCAGTAAATTAAATGGTCTAATATGACAGATTGCAAACATATATCTCAAACATAATAATTCAACATCAGAATTATTATAAGAATAGATTAATATAGAATATAATTATTTATAGAAACCAGTAGACCTACACATAATATTATTATCGAGGTTGTGCCACATGTTTGTGCTGTTTCTAGTGTTATCACACTTTAGCCATTTATATGTTTTTAAGATACTGAAAACAACACAAATGTCAGTGTATGTCCAAACTTCTCCAGAGCCCCAAAACACCCTCAGACCCCAGAGGGTTTAGATTCTTTTTGCTTTGGTTGGTAATGTTGTGTTTATAATTGCCTGTGTTCACAAACTATTTTTTGTCATTGTTTCTTCATCGATTGTGTTATACTATGTTCTGGTGTGTGCTTTGTTTTCCTCTGTGTCTTCGTTCCTCTCTCTTGGATTACTGCAGTTTATTCGCAGCTGTGCCTAATTGTGTGTGGTTTGTATGTGTGTGTGATTAAAAATAGATATTTTGTATCATTAATTCTATAAAAAACTAATGTAAAAAAACCCTAACAAGATCAGTGAACTATGAATATTTAAGTGGAAAAGTCAAAATTATTGAATATAACAAAATTATGGGACAAATATGGATTTGTTTTGTTAATGATAAATGTTTGAATTTCACTTATAATAGAAGATACCAGGTGTAAGCATTTCTCGGGCTGGGCGGTTAATCGAAAAATAATCGAAATCGGCATTCATAACCTAGAATCGATCTGATTCTCCCAGGTTGATTTTATTGATTATTTTCACTACTGTGTGTAGTCACGTGACTCCACTCTGTTAGGGCTGATATATAGACTTTTTTCTTGGCAGCTGCATAGAGGGCGCCACAACGACTAGCGTCTTCTGGTAGAATGTTTAGAACTTCCATTTACAGTGTTTACAAGAGGTAATTTGTGATCCAAAAATGGGTTTTAATAGCGCTTTGAGTGGATTACAGAGTGTTTTTGTGACACACAACTTTGAAAAGTGTGTTAAAGCCATTATAATTTGTCAGATGATCACGTGTCTGCCGTCAGAAAGACAGTGTTTGTGTGTGTTTCCCTGTCCTGTCAGCTGTTAGCTCAGTGGCTCTTCAATACACACACACACACACACACACACACACACACACACACGCACGCAATACTACACTGAATGACAGAGCTAACCAGATTACTGGCAAAAATGACCAATAAAAGTCTGTTATTGACACTCTGCTGGCAGATTTGTTGTTCATTCTAATACAGTGTTTCACTATCATTTCAAAATGCCACTTTATTTTCACTTTGTCGTAGTTATTAAATCAGTGTGTTAGTGGGACAGTACAGTAGGCTATGTGTGTGTGTGTGTGTGTGTGTGTGTGTGTGTGTGTGTGTGTGTCAAACATTTTGGTGAACTACATTTGTTTGGGTTGGTTACATATTTAAAAGAAAGAGAAACTGTTGACTTTAGCGATGATGAGATTAAATTTCAACAATGTTTTTCACAATTGTCATAAATATTTTACCAATGATGCAGCATGGGGAAGTTCCTGAGTTTGCAGTTACCGAAATGCCAATACAACAGCACTGGTCTGCAAAATTGCTTCTTTAGCATGTGTGTATCTGCTCCGCAACTGCTGCGCACCTCTTAATCTTGCTCAGCGCCAAGCAAATTAACATCGAGTGATGTGATGCACCAAACATTCTAAGCACAGCAATGATTGTACGCTCCAGAAAACAGCAGGTGCTGATCACACCAGCGTTATCGTTTGTGTCAAAGTGTTAAGTGTGTTCATTTATAAAGTTTATTTAAGTTCTATGAACACAGCTGGTCCTGCATTAACCAATTTATGATTCACCAATCAGACGATTCCTAAGCCACTATAAATAACCTAAGTTCCATATCGCAGCTATCTTCATTTTGAAGAATACCCCCTTCCACCCCTACTCCTCCTCCTTTCCAAGGTGGGTTGCACAGTAGCCCAGTGGTTAGCATTGAACGTCACTGGTTCTAGGTCATACCAAGCCAGTCGACATTTCTGTGTGGAGACACATTCTCCGTGTTCGCATAACGAACCCCCCTTCACAATCCAACTTGACTAATCTAAATTGGCACCATAGACATGCTCCTGGTAAGTAGGTGTCTCCTCTTAGCAATCCCTACTTGTTCATCAATTTCAACAGCAGGTGAGTTTCGAGATCTACCTGAGCTCAAACTCCCCTCTTGCCCTGCAAGGGGAGGGAGCCCCGGGCTCGAAGATCTTATGATCTCAGGGCTCTTTCCTGGGACAGCATGCCAAACACGCTTTATTATCAATCATCAGCAAAGTGTGAACTCTTGAATTTTCTTTTATTATTCAGAGATTTATCCTCATAGCAGTAGAAGGAAGCCTGCGTACCAGCCACTGGTCTTAAAATATACAAGCATTAAATGTGGAGGAATTAGGATACACAGAGTTTTTTTTAACTATACAGTGGGGTGGGACTGTTGGGTAAGGAAGTAAATTTTCAAATGGAATGGATAGAGAATTAAAAATCAACCTGCAGAAACTGTTTAGGAATTATCAAAGTCATTTCCTTGATGTTTAAAGAATAATTAAACTGAGTTGTTTTAAGAATTGTTCTACTCTTTTTTTTTTTTTATAACATTTAGTATAAAAAAGCCTCATGGCAGAATTTCACAAATGTGTATATTCTAAACAAAAAGAAAGAAATCTAATTTTTTATCTACAGAAAAAAATGGTTGTTTTGGTTATTGACAATTAAATAAAAGTTAAAAAAAAACTGCTGTGGGGTTGGAACACATTAAAATACTTTCACTTTCTGCCATGTCAGGTGATTTTCCGTTTTCCTATAAGACTCATGATTGACAGGCAACTTGTTTTAGCTCGTGAACAAATTCTTCACATGAGGAAGAAGACTATCATATTCAGGTTAGACTTTACTTCATTATATATATAAAAAAAATAACTTTACTTTGTGCCAATGCTTATAACTATGAGTGATTAAATTGTGATACACAGCATGTTCCAAACAGTCCATCAGGTTTATTTGTATAGTACTTTAGTTTGCCTTACCAGTACTAGTTATTTGGCACTTCTATCTAAAGCTAATTAGAGGTAAAGTATAGTATAGTATTGTATAAATTATACACAAAAAACTGTAATACTACATTTTATAAATGATTTAATTACAGCAAATTGGTTTGATGAGTTTCAAAACATTTTAATTAATATTTGAGTTGAAATATATATGAGTTTTAAATAATTATTGATGATTTGAGCTGTTTTCCTCATTTGGACAAAAGAAAAGAAATGTCAAATATGACTTGTATACTATACTCAAAGGGGCACAATGCAGAGAATACCAGCATGCACATACTCATACAGACACACACAAAATAAATATAGTTATATTTATAAAAAAGTGAGGGCTCACCTGAAAATGGTAGTCTTCTTCTCAGTGTTGTCAATTTGCTTATGTGCCGTAAACAAACGTTTCCTGTCAGACACATTTATTTATAGGACTATGGAAAATCACCTGACATGGCAGTAAGAGAATGTGAAAGTGTTTTTCTCTTCTGTTTATAATACTAGGCTTCACAAAAAACCTGCTTAAAGTCTTGAGCATAAGTAATGCCTGTTGCACAATCTGGGCGTAACAGACTGAGACAAAACCTTTCACATGTATTCAAAGGTAAGTGTAAAGTGACAAGCTTTGACTTGTTTTATAAAACAATATAATATAGAAGACAATGTTGTGTTTGATATAATAAGTTCAGCAGGCTTTCAAGCAAGGAAGAATAATGAGGAAATGATCGAACATTTATCTGTTTTGTGTGTAATGAAACCTCTGATGAAAGAAAACTTTTCTTTAGCAGGGCTGAACTGATCAGTCAACAAGTTACAGCAAGTTACAGCCTGGCAAAAAGCACTAAACCCAACACTTCAGGAACTAATATCTCTTTTGATTTTGTTTTAGATGGTGCAACATGTGTAAATGTGTATGAGAAAGGTGGACCTCACTACGTTCCATGTACACTGTAAGTCACTTTTATTAAATTAAATAAGTATATATATTTTTTAATTCATTGGCAGTTCATTGTACTTGTTAGAAAAAGCTACATAAAGCGAGTAAGTTAACAAAATAATAAGTGACTATTAAGTGTTGATTGAGCATTTATGATGAACACCTGTTATTAACAAGCAAAATCAAGATCAATTGTTTTTTATTTTATTTTACTGAATCTGAAATTTAGAAGACAGAAATAGTCAAACAGGTTATCAATAAGTGAATTCAGTCATGCTGTTTGTGAGTATTTTAATGATCCTGTGCTTAGATTGAGAAATGTAATTTGTTTTATTTCATTTGACTTCATCTAAGGCTATGACTGAAGTCAGTTGAAGTTTACTATTTATCTTCTTTAATCTGGTTGTTAACAGCAGGTCTTCATGTAATCTGCAATGTAATTTTCCACAAACCACATAATAAAAATAGCATAACTACTGTTACTATTAGTATACTTTTAATATAATTTATGAAATATTGATTTATGAAACAAGCGTTTGATTTAAGACACTAAAAAAGGCAATGAGATTAACTGAAAATACTTGTTTTGTTAAACACCACCATTGATGTGAACAGTGTTTGCTTAAAGCTGTGGTCACACTGGGCTTTTCTTTCTATAGACTTCCATTCATACGCACGCGAATGCGTCAGACCGGAAACGCAGGGTCATGCGTTAAGTTTCGCAGGTCGCTGCAGTGCAAAGTTCAAGCTTGGAGAACTCTGACCTGCGAAATTGCATCACTTGACTGCGTAAAACCAATCGATGATCAAAACATGAAATCTCTAGACAGAAATTTAAAACATGGAGCAATCGCTCACTTTCTTTAATGTTCAATAATCTAGTTTAATCCCACCCCTTTTCGCAACTCCGTATGACAGGATTTCACACACACAAACTCTAGTTTGACCGTAGCTTTAAAGGGCCATGAAACCCCCTTGTTTCAGCAGGGTGTTTTCACACCTCTACTTTGGAAAAAGTCAGAAAAGTGGGCGTGTCCAGCTCTGTTTATTGGGAGTGTCGGAGGAAGAAAAGTGGGATGGTGTGGGAGTGTCTATTTGGGCACGCGCGGGTTTCAGAGTCAAAATACACACACACACACACACACAGGAGAAAGTGATGGTGTTTAACCTACATGGACATCTGTAGTCGAATTATTTGCCAAATTATTAAATGGTGGACTTTAACTGCAGTTTGGCTCTTTTATTCAGGGAATTCATTCATGCCCCTCGCAATAAATGAGATATTTGATTCGAGGAACTGCTCCAAGCGTGTATTTTTCATGCAATCTTTGATACCGCACGGCGAATAAGAGAAAAAAAAAAAGCCTCAGCATTTCCCGGAAACTTAGATGCACACAGCAGGTAGCGCCAGAAAGCCGCGTGTGTTATTTTGGTCTCTAGATGCGGTAAAAACCCTACACGAGGTTAAAGTTTGGTTGTGGTGCTAACATGTTTACACTCGGTGCAATAGTTTGTTAGATACGAACAGACTGAATAAACAAAGAGCACTGGTCGCTCACTTACCAAATCTGTAGAGACAGGACAATCACCAGCAACTAGAGCCGCGTCTTTATTAAGAGGAGACTACAAACGAATCCAGATCTCAGCGTTTGCAGAGGAGAACAGCTCTCAAGTAAACAATGTTCCTCCTTAGACACGCAAGTTATTGTTGTCGAGCGTCGCGTACACTGTTAATCCACACGTGATCCAGATGAGCTCTCACAGAGAGAAAATGAAAACGAAACTTAACGGCAGCAAACTATAAAAGCAACACTTCACGCTTGTTTTGCCAACACAACGTGGCGTCTTTGCCGTCTAAACACTGTGACAGTAATGAATATTAATGAAGTTGCACAATAGAGCGCGCTGATTGGTTTGAACCAAGTCTTACTCATGCATTAATGCATCACACTGTAAGACGTAATAAGACACACTCTGGCACAGACGCCCAGTCTGCACGCTGGAATACACGCTATTATGTCAGGACCGTGATGCAGCTTCAAAAATTCGTTTTAAACAGGAAGTACGAATTTGCTTGAAATAACGCAAAAACAACCAATTTACACTTTTTAGTGAAATATAGGTGTCCTAATAGTGTTTTTAGCAGTGTGGGACACATATACCACTGTCAACAGCTCAAAACATGTGTTTTGGTGTTTCGTGACCCTTTAAGCTTGTGCATCTCTTTAGTTACTGCAGCTGTGTCGTGTCAAAAGAATCATTGGAAGGGCACATATGGGCAAAAATTTACTTTTCAAGCTGTTTGGACAGACATGTATGTAGGTATAGTGTATAGACCGTCATATCATTTTTTTCCTTCAATTTAACAACATAAAAATGGTTGACCAATTGGAGCGGTTTTCAGACCGACCGCAACTTGACATAGGAGTGCGGTTCCCCCGCCCATCGAATAGATTGACAGCTGTGTATTTACGTACATGTCTTCCTAGTAATGTAAATAATCATATCAACAAAACAGGACGTGCGTAAAGCAACCGGGAATAAGGTGTAAGTGTAAGGAATTACAGTGATTTACTTCATCAGCACAGCTGCGTGTCAGAACAATTATAAAAGAAGACGCTTCAATCCCGGATTGTGGACGTTAAATCAGGTTTATTTTGTACATTAACATAACTGATTTCCATATAGCAGTAGAGATTAACCTGAATCGTCCGCTGAAAATGCACATCACGTGACCACACACACACACAGACACACACACACACTGTCATGCGCTCGTCTGAGCAGTGCACGTCACAGTTTATCAAGGATGTACCGCTAGATCACGTCTCAGTATAGTTGTTAAACGTAATATTCAGACATTCCAAATCTCCCGGGAATTTCGGGTGCCTAGCTCAAATGCAGAGACTCCCGGATACCTGCAAACGAGTGATAATCTCCTAGAAAATGTGCTTCTCCCTCCCGGTCCTCAAATAAGTTGCGCACACTTCTCACCCCTCACCATCGGATCCCTACTCGCTCTTCAAAACGTGCACTCTATCAAACACCGCCTCCAACCCAAATCCAACAAACACCTGGGGCCTCATGTATCAACGCTGCGTACGCACAAAAACTTTGCGTACGCCAGGTTTCACGCTCAGAATCGCTCACGTTTGGATTTACTAACAATGAACTGAACGTGGGAATGTGCGCAGCTCCACGGCAGCTTTCTGGCAGGCGTACGCACTAGGGATGGGAAGATTAACCGATATGTATCGATACGCGGTTATGCGCGTTCACGATGCGAGTGCATCGGTTGAGCAGCAGAGGATGAATGAAATTTTGGAAGCAAATCGAGATACATCGGTTTTTGCGAGATGCATCGATTTTTCCGAGATACAGCTTATATTTTTAATATAGAATGTATTTTTTATTTATTAACAAGTGTTGTCAACCTGTTTTTGGCGCATAATTTAATCGACCTACATAAAGTAAGCCTTAGCAACGGATTTGCGGATGTGCACACACTACAACTCAGTGTATCAGGTGTGCGGATGAAGCTAGTGGAGCGCCCTCAGAAAGCGCGAGAAGAAGCAAAACAAACATTTTATTCCCCACTGAGTTTTAAATCTAAAGTATGGCAAGCAACATTATGGATTTAAGGATGGACGACATGACAGGACAGATGCAATTTGCAAAATGTGCCGCGCATCTGTAAAATACGCGGGCAGTACGACTATATCTCACTTGAAGCGGCGCCACGGTGTTGTTGTGAAAGCATCTTCCAGTGTTTCTGCATCCCCGGCTTTCGCACTGCTTCAACCAGCTCCAAAAGTGGTGAGAAAAGCATTTAAAGTTTTTTTTTTTTTCCATGCGCAACAGTTCTGCTCGCTCTACGCCAATAACGAATGCTATTGCATTGTTCATCTGCAAAAATATTCAGCCTAGTGTCACGGAGAACGAAGGTTTTAAACACCTCCTCCTGTTAATTTTTATTTAATTATAATAATAATAATATTAATAATAATAATGATAAAAATAATTGGGTGGCACAGTGGGTAGTTTGACCACTTTACAGCAAGAAGATTGCTGGTTTGTTATATTTTTATTAGCCTGTTGTTTACAGTGACAGTGATGTTTCAAAGCAGCATAACACTGCTAGTTCACAACCTTAAGTTTTGAATAATCAGTGGCAAAATATATCTTTGTAAAACTTGTTTTCATAGTTGAAAAGTTAAATCACAATTCTTGTTGTGCAATGCTAATTTTATTTATGTTGAAAGAGTGCAAATATATACATATTTTTTTAATATATATTGCACTTATACATTCTGTTTATCTTGAAAATACTTAAATAATATGTGCTATATGTTCTAAAATGGCCCTCTACTGTAAACTGACACTCTGGCTCTGAGAGAAAAGCCAGTTTGTAAAAAAAAGTCTTGGTTTTGCTTGGTTAATAAATAATCAAACTCATTCAATGGCACAGCATCCTCTTTCATATCATCTCATAAACTTGATCTAATTAGTTAGTGCTGAAATATCGCATTGTATCGTGATATGGGTGTGAATCGTATCGTGTTGCATCGCAATATGTCACAAATGTATCGCTAATATATCGGATCGTATTCTTTGTATCGAGATGCGTATCGGATCGGCATTATAGCTTAGATGCCCAACCCTAGTACGCACATTTTTTGTGCGTCTCTTTTATTTCCTTTGGCGACTCCTAGAGGCAGTTGTGTTAAATTCCTCTCTACAAAGTGTTTGAGCCTTGCAATGGCAGCTGTATGAGACGGGTTCAGCAGGTATATAAGGTTTCCATACCATACATTTGACCAGCTAAACATTAAAGCACAATTTGCAGCGGTCGCCTGTTTTTCCCAATGTAATCTGAGCGATCTACTGCACGCACATTGCTATAAAGACACTATCTGAAGATGAATTTGCATGCGTGAATCAGAAACATTTCCATTCAATAAATGTGCAAATAAAATATGATGCTTATTGATATGAACTTATTGATGATGCCTACTTGTCTTTCTCGTGATAAATAGTTGGCAAAATCTGATATGTAGCGGGGAAAAAACAAGAAAGAACTTATCAGACGCTGGATTCGAGCCGAGTTCATGCTCGAACGTGTCAATTCATGATCACATGCGTCTTACGAGCGCGCCACTGAGACTGTTAAGTGTACTGCAACACTTTACAGATATAAACCACACTATTTCTTTTTTTAATGCACTCAGTGCGATGTTCAGACCCAACTGTGTTAACCGCATCAGCTAAACTCTCCCACTCTATTTTTTTCTTTTGTTGTTAATTCCGGAGGACAAACTTGCAAATAACACCGCTTTTCTCCGGTCTACCTCCGAAACCAGCACCTCCAATTCACATTCTGTTCAAAGTTTCTCTTCTTGCTTGCTTTTGCCATTGCTTTTTCGTTGGGTTTTGCCATTAGCATAGTCATTAGCATATTCATACGGGGGAGGAGGCAGGGAGGGGTTTTGCGCTCATGCATGTTGCGCTCAGTTTCACGTTCATTCAGATGTACAAAAGAATATGCGTGAGATTCGGCGTACGCAGTGTTTCATACATCTGAATATTTTTCTGCGTACGCACATTTACAGCTTTGTGCGTACGCAATGTTTTAGTAAGATTTCCACGCAAGTCTTCGTACATGAGGCCCCTGGACAGGGACCTTTAGTGTATCTCTCCAGGTGGCTGTGGCATTCGGACAACGCTTGCCCCCAATCACACTCTCCACCAGGGGGATAATTTTGCTACCACCATTTAGTCCTGCAATCTGTGATTTCTTGTGTACAGGAATGATGGTGCAAAGTTTGAATCATATATTCACATACAGGTATACATACTTGTATATATTTGTATATACAATTAAACCATCTGATTGGCTGATGCTTCTGTTGGAGTTTGAAAAGTTGAGAAATACCCAATTTCTGCAGCAAGCAAGGACGCTGACATAGGCACTGACAGATTCACAATTTAGTTCCACAACGCTTGACACCACCTATTCAAAGTGCATGGGAAGCATTCATGCTAACACCCTGTAAGAATTAGGTGTAATGAAGTGGAGTGGAGGTCAGAACAAGTGTTGTGTTTGTCACTGGGCTGTTCAAACCAGCCATAAAACTCATTCATTTTGATTTACCACAGTGCTTAAGGTTGATGACTTGTAGCTGGTGATAGATTTCAGGTATTGCCACACAAATGCAGGGTCATTGGTTAAAAAATATCCAGCTTCCCTTAGCTGCTCTAATTGCCTTTGTTAGTGTGGTTTTGACCTGCTTATGTTTATGACAGGGATTTGATCTAAATTCCAAAAATCCCCCTAATATAAATTAACATGTTTTCTTTACAAAACAATATAACTACACAGCAAATAATGACTGGCTGATATTTATATTTACAGATGTATTACATAGTATTCCTTCAGTAGCTCTAAACTGTTCCAAGACTTTATGGGATAATAAACATTATTTCTGTAAATCGGTTTTAATAAACATGTGTATTGACACAATTTTTAAATTGTCAATAAATTGAATACTATTGATTACAAATGTTTTGTTATATTTAGCTTAAAATCTACACACAAAATTAATAAAAATATAAATTTCTTCAACAGGGATAAAAAGAGGAGATCTGAATGAGTGTCAATGCAGATTGACACCTCCTGAAGCAAGGCCAAAAAAAATGGAACTTCTGTTTCACAGACTCAATCTACAACTCAAACTAAGAGCTGCAGATGTTCTTCAAATTAATAAACATTCAATACAGCCTCAGCAAACCTGTGCTGAAGAGGAGCTGATTCAGACTTTCATACAAAAACTACTGATAAATAACTACAGGGCAAGACATATTAAAACTAAAGTTAACAGTAAACAGCTTCAAACAAGTTTCAGTGACCCATGTGAAGACGAGAGTGATATTTTTGATGATGTTCTTAAAAACAATAGATCAAGTCAGCCCACTCTTATTCACCCAATGGATGTTCAGATGGCTGTGTTTCATCGTGCTGATGGTTTCCTAAAGCAGCTGATGGTCACTAAACTGTCCCAGTGTCAGTTCGCTCTGCCTCTGCTTGTTCCTGATCCAGAAACACAACAGATTGAGTTTCCTCTCTGGACATTCAGACAAATCAACAAGAGCTGGAAGATCAGAAACACCAACAATGAAACCATCAGTCAAACCCAGCCCATCTACAAGGCACAAACTCCAATGGTGTTTTTCTTCAGGTTTGGCTCTGTGTCTTCATCCAAGTCTCAGCTGATGAACAGTCTGATCAATGACAAACACAACACGTTCTTCCACAGGAACTGCCCAGGCAGCAGCAGGTCCAGAGTCCTGATGGATGGAATGGTGGAGATCGCCTGGTTCTGCCCTTCTGGGAGAAACACAGATAAATTCAGTGACTGTGTGGCCTTCTGTAATCTACATGGAGATGCAGGAGACCATGAGAAACAGTGGAACATCCTCACTGAGATGGCCTCAGTCAATGTGCTTCTTCTACAGCAACTTCAAAAGAATGACAGAGATGGAACTGTAATCCAGAGCCTGTACAAGAACAGAAAGCCACTTATCTGTCTTTTTAATGAGGATGAATCTGCTGTAACTGAGATGAAGAAGGGGAAATACAAGATCGGTCTGAAAAACAGAAATCAGTCAGAAATATCTGAAGAACTCAGAGGAGCTATAAGTGATTGTCTCTCAGAATCCTCTTCCACATTTAGACTTGAAGATGTGTCCAAACACTCAGACATCAGAGTAGATGAGGAAGATGATGAAGACTGCAGGAGAGGAAGAGCAGCAGCACAGCAGATGATCAGTTTACTGGAGGAGAAAAAACTGACAGAAATCAAAGAATCATTCCTGCCTCATCAGGGGAAACTGTGGCATCAGTGGAGTCAGAAGAACAAAGAAATACATCGACCTCAAGGAGATGACAAAGGAGTGTATATGAGTAAAAAACAAGCAGAAATGAAGAAAATCCGTAAACAACAGCATGAGTCTGACATCAGTGATTTCATGAAGGTTTTTTTTAGACATGAGAACCTAAATGGTGAAAATGAAAAAATGTTTTTCCTCAAATGGCTAAAAATTCTCCTGGATGAACACACATCAACCGATCTTTCGGCTCTGCAACACAAATATGATGAAAAGTGGTCAACAGTCATGAAACTAAAAAATAATAATGATAAACCTGAGCAAATTAAAGCTGAACACACTAAACTTGAGAGAATATCTGAGGATCTTCAAGCTGCAGCCTTTGGTCTGGAGCACATCATGAGGGAGATCGGTCAGATCTATGAATCATGTTCATCTGTGAAGGAGAACAAGAAAGATCTGCCGGTTCACTTCTCTTCTCTCCCGAGTCTCGCAGCAGAGATGATGATCTCTGGGTTTCCACTGGAGCTGATGGATGGAGATGCTGCTCATGTTCCTCTGGTCTGGATCTCTGCTGTTCTAGACCAACTCGTCCAGAAACTGGGAGACCAGACCAGAGTCTTTGTGTTGTCAGTTTTAGGGATTCAGAGCTCTGGGAAATCCACCATGCTGAACGCCATGTTTGGACTCCAGTTTGCAGTTGGTGCTGGCAGGTGCACCAGAGGAGCTTTCATGCAGCTGGTCAAAGTGTCTGAGGAGATGAAAACACAGATGAACTGTGACTATATTCTGGTTGTTGATACTGAGGGTTTTTGTGCTCTAGAACTGGCTGGAAGGTCAACAAGACATCATGACAATGAATTGGCCACATTTGTTGTTGGTTTTGCAAATCTGACACTGGTCAATATCTTTGGGGAAAACCCGTCTGAGATGCAGGACGTTTTTCAGATTATTGTTCAGGCCTTCATGAGAATGAAGAAGGTCAGACTGAATCCCAGCTGTGTGTTTGTGCATCAGAACATTTCAGACGTCACAGCTGGAGAAAAAACTATGGAGGGAAGGAGGCGATTGCTAGAGAAAGTGGATGAGATGACAAGACTTACCGCTGAACAGGAAAACTATGGTGCAGAATACTTTGATGATGTCATTAGATTTGATGTTCAGAATGATGTGAAGTATTTTGCTCAGCTCTGGGAGGGCAGTCCACCAATGGCTCCACCAAACCCAAACTACTGTGAGAACATCCAAGAACTAAAACAAACGGTTGTATCTCATGCATCAAAATCAAGTGGAATAATGCTGAAAAACTTAAAAGATTGTATAAAAGATCTCTGGGAGGCATTACTGAATGAACAGTTTGTCTTCAGCTTTCGAAACTCTCTGGAAATGTCAGCTTATAAGAAACTGAATACTGAATACAGCAAGTGGTCCTCAATTCTCCACAGTGCCATTGATAAAATTGTGAAAAAACTACACAACAAAACAGGAAATAAAGCAATTTGTGGGGTTGAGAAAACTGATCATCAAACAGAACTGAAGAAGGCGACTGAAGAAGTGGAAAAATCAATGTCTGAATTTTTTGACAAAGACACAAACAAAGATATACTGATTCAGTGGAAAACATCATATGAAACCAAAATTAAAGAAGTGCTTTTGAAAGAAAAAAAGAAATTAGATGATATACTTCAACATAGAGCAACATTAGCAACCACTTTTGTTAAAATCATCTGTCAGAAACTTAAGGAGCCCATTGAGCAGAGCATCTACAGGAAAACCTCCAGAGATCTGACTGATGAAATGAGATCAAACTGTGAATCACTGAATGGAAACAGATCAAATCTGGAGAAACACATCCTGAAGACACTGGCAGAAGAGGAGGACTTTGACAAATACATGAACTACATTGAAAATCCCAGAAATCACTACAAGAGGTTCATCAGAGATGAAGTCAGGCGCTACATCAGAGATAAGTTCAGCGTCAGTGTTTTACCCAAGATGAAGGAGAACATTAAACTCCTGCAGCAGAAGATCATGAACGCAGCACATCAATCTACTGAACATGTTCAAGTCAACAGTGGAGATGTTGGTTTGTGGTTGAAGAGTTTCACACAGCAGCTCTCAGATCAGCTGATCTTCTCTGAAAAAGACCTCAGTGGAGTCAAACATGATGATGTTGATGATTTCAGACTCCTAGAAGATGTGATCAGACAAGAGCTTCCTGCTGTAATGTTAGACATCAGCAGCAGATTCAACACAGACACATTTCCAGTAAAGCTGGACTATAAGTTCAGGCCAGATGAGCTTCTGATTGATCACTTCTGTCAGTGCTGTTGGGTTCAGTGTCCGTTCTGTGGAGTCACCTGCACAAACACCAGAGAAAACCATGATGGAGATCACAGTGTTCAGTTTCATCGTAGTATTGGACTGTATGGGGTGCATTACAGAGATGCATCAATCTTGTCAACCTATATCTGCACATCAGCATTAGCAAACAGCAATCTGTATTTCTATCCCATTGACTCTGATGAAAAAGTCCTCTGGAGAGAATACAGAAGAGCAGGAGGAGTTTATGCAGACTGGAGCATCACTCCTGATCTCTCTGAACTGCCCTACTGGAAGTGGTTTGTGTGCAGATTCAAGAAGAATCTGGAAATATACTATAGTAAAACATTTGAGGGGAGTGGTGAGATACCCCATAAATGGGGAAACTACTTAAAGAGGGATGCTACTGCGAGTTTGGATAAATACATGTAATTGATTAAATTAAATGTTTCTTAAAGGTCTTAAATTCATAGTGGGTATGAAATGAGAGTGAGACAGTAGGACCAAAATTCTATTTCACTGTTTATAAGTGTGGTCCACAGTATAATTTTAAGGCTTGGTTGTGTTTATAAGATGGAACGCAATGTGTGCTAATGCTTCATTTATAGAAAATCACGGTATTTTCTCATATATATTTGATTATGTACAGTTTCTCAGCTAACATGAAAACAACATATTTCGTATTTCCTCTGCGAGACCCGCCTTCAATAGGCTCTGATTGGTTAGCTAGCATAATGTGCTGTGATTTGCAGATCAGCTTCACATCACCAGGAAAAGTGTCAAGGCCCTACAAGCACGCGCTTTTGAGCTGTGTAAACAGTCAGTCAGAGTAGTTGTTAACCGTATCAGTTTGAGCCTGAATCATACAGAAAATGACACAGAAAAATAAAAATATAAAAAATAAAATATGACAAGTGTTTTTACATATATTAGGAATAAGCATGTTTAAGTCATATGAAACGTTCACATATCTTTTGCGAGTTCGTTATTTGAGATGTAGAATGCTGGGAAAGTGGCCATATAGAGACACTGAAAGCGTCCACATAGAGAGACACTGTGGCGCTGCTGAAGATTGTGGGTTTTTTCAGTGGATTGACTGATAAATATGAGTCTGCAGCTAAATTATTAGCGGTGCCAAACGGCATTGTAAACAGGATGTAAACAATTTCCCATTGTTTACATTCTTGTTTATGTCCTTGCTACAACATACCAATAACGCTATACACTGCGTCTGTAATAGATCAGTTTTTAACAAATAAAAAAACTTACAGGTTGTGGCTCACAGTCCACAGCTTCATCTATTATCAGGGCTCGAAATTGATTGGTTAATATCAGCTGTCAATCACTCAGCGCCTTCTGGCTTGGGATAAAAGAGAGCTACTACCGCGAAAAATTTATAAATTCTTTTTTATAAAATGCTGATAATAGAAAATAAGAATGCACAACAAATGTATTATATACATATATATATATATATATATATATATATATATATATATATATATATATATATATAAATATAAAATACATTTGTACATATAAAATACAAATATTTATAATAAATATAGGTTTAAATGAGCACAAGAACCGTTTCTCACAAGGAAATGTAACTATTTCACATTTTGTCAGTTTTGTGGCTCATGTGCTCTAGTGTAACTGTGGGTTAAGACTCAAATTCTGAACTTTCACGTTTTATTCTACGACATAACATGTTTGTGCGTATTTATTTGTTTATTATATATACCATGGATTATAATATAATAAACAGAGAGTAAATCTTTATCATGGACAATATTTCTAAAAACAAGCTAGATAAGTCGTCTGTAGTAGGGTGGTGCTGACGTTACAGACGAGCGCCCCGAAGGCTCTGTAGTCCGTTTATAGCCTGATGTAAGCTTTTCAGTTCTTGCGTTTGCATTTAAAATCCAAAAGTGCTCCAAGTTGTATTTTCATGTGATGATTATCCAGTTGAACAAAACGTGTAAAGTGTAATGAACAGTGTTTGAACACAGAGCTTATTATTTGCTTTCCTATGGGAAAGTCCTATAGGGATTTTCACGAGGGAACCGTATTTTTGCTAGCAGCTGATTCATCTACAAGGTGAGGTCATAGGTTCCCCACTCTATTTGCGGTATTACAACTAAAAAGGAGACCAACATGCAATAGCCAATCAGCTTTCTGTTATTGAACTTGAACGCGAATGTAACATCATCAATCATTTGATTTGAGTTTTGATTTTAGCTCCAACTTTCTTCAACACACCTGCCTGGAAGTTTTTAGTATACCTAGTAAGAGCTTGATTAGCTGGTTCAGGTGTGTTTGATTAGGGTTGGAGCTAAACTCTCCAGAACACTGGCCCTCCAGGACCGAGTGTGGACACCCCTGGTTTACAATATACTGATGCCCTGTTTTTCTAGGCTTTATTGGTGATGATGGTCAGAAATGTTGGACCATTGTTGCCTTTTTAGCTTATAAGTAGAGGACAGAAAATAGCCAGACAGTAATGAGTCAATTGTTAAGTAGGCAAAATAAAAAAAAACGTCATTATTTTTTAGTAAGTGTACTTTTTTTTGCTTTTATTCTTTCCATAATAAAAATATAATTGTAGAGCAACCCATGTTCTGTTGCCATTAAAATTTAACTTTAATGATAAAACTGTCCGAGATATAAACAGAAGCAAGTGATGCATCGAAGTTTGAATTAAAAAATCTTAATTGGTAAAAAAACTTAATATTAAAACATAATAAATTATAAATAATTATATTAAAAAAAATAGTTTAAAAATCTTTAATGATATTCCGGAAACTTCCTACTTTTCTGTTTATCTGTCTGACTTTATGATTTTCTTGAGTTGTGCGCGCAGTCAGCAGAGGTGCGCAATGCGGCGTCAGGCAAAAGTATTAATCAGCCTTAAGATGTTTGTTTGTTTTTTTCCTGTAATTCAATGGTGCATCTAACCTGTCTTTAGTACTGTTTAATTTGAATAAATTTATTTTGCTACTAATTTTGTGATTTTTACATTTTCTCTTTGTGTACGCATTTTTGATATTGTGATATAGGTCTTAAATTTAATACTTAATGGTCTTAAAAAGTCTTAAATTTGAAAATTTGAATTTAATCTAAATTTTAAACAAATTTTCAACAAAGTCTGATGGCCCATTCACATGGGGCATCAGCGTCAACGCTTCCCATTCACTTTGAATAGGTGATGTAGCGTTGCTGAATTGAACTGAATTGTGAGTCCGTCGACACTGCTTTAGCAACATTGCTTGCTGCAGAAGTTAGGACTTTTTCTCAACTTTTCAAGCACCAACGAAAGTGTCAGCCAATCAAATACACCAGCTCAGACAGTAGCCCATTGCTGACTAATTTCATTGGTTGAAGTTGCTATAACGATCGCGTCAGCCTCAACTTCAGACACGCCATCTGTCAAGCATTGGCGATGAAGCTCTGTGTAAATTGGGCGCAAGTTAAAATGATTTAAATCTTAATATTGATAGAAATCTAATGGTGAACCTGCAGCAAAGTTTTGATAAAAAACTAGCTTGACTGAAATCAAACAATTCATTGGCAAATGTGTGATATAAATGAAATATTTAATGCAAAAAACTCTAAAAGATAATTAAAGGTGATGTCACAATATAGCTTACACACTGCTGCCATCTGCTGAGGATTCTGTGTAAAGCAAGTCTTTTAATGCTGCAGGATTGCTGTTGACTTTGTGTTGAGATTTTGCTTTGCCTTGACAATGCTGCTGTGCTGCTATAGCAGCTCACAAAGTTTTTGTGGAATTTAAATAAATAAAAAAACTTTAAACAAGGAAAGTGCATAAAGAAGAGCATGTTGATGATGTGATGGGAAGACGTAAATAAGACTTAACTTACAAGAAGATTTCTTAATAGAATGTTTTCTGCATTTTGAAAACGGTGGCTGTTTGTTGTGCTTAAATAATTATGCAACTGTTGTTTGACTGTGCATGTGATCTGTTTTTTATGACTTTTTGTATGTTTTATATGACTTGTTTAAGAACTGTTTATTTCGAAGCAATGATGTGTTATTAAAAAATAGGAATACATTGGTAAAATAATAGCTATAAAATTACAATTACAGCAATGAGTATTTAAAAAACTGATTACATTAACTCAATATGCATAACATGTAACTGTGAATGCACCTATGAGTGAAAAATGTGAGCATTAAATGTGAATCACTACTGAGCAAAACTAGAATCTTCAGGAGGGGGTTTCAATTAAAATAAATGCAATGAAATTGATGTTTGTCATTTCGACACATGCCACCATTAGTGTTGTATACCTGAATTACTAAGCTTGATTGTTACAATAAAATTATGGATACTTTATACCAGTTTCAATATCTAGAGAAAACAATGCCACAGTGATATTTCAATTTACAGTATTTTAGCAACTTTTACTTTGTCAATTTAAAAACGTTTTGTAGATCTGCCTTTATAAATATATAAATAAATGATTGAATGAGAGGGAGTAAAAACAAAACAATAAATGTGTTGTTCTGAACTATGTAACATTCTATTAAATTATCCCATGTAGAATTATAAAAAAGTCACAAATCCTAATTTCAATTATGATATTAGAGAAGAATCTACAAAAACTAAAACTTATAAAGTAAATAAAACATAAATGAATACAAGTAAATAATCAGTAATTAACAACTATGCAAATTACAACCAATAACACACAACTAGAACAGATCAAACATACTGATGCATCAGATATGTCAGATTTAGTTTTTAATTGTTGATTAATGATAGCAGCAGGTTGATCTCAGAAAAGAGTGCGGTGTTTGTTAATTAAATGTATTTAACAATCTTTTCTTTCTCATTCTGAGGTTACATTAGTGTGTATGTGCTGTCATGATATAAAATAGTGATTTTATTGTTACTGGGCATTGTTTCGTGTACATCACTGGTCAACATTTGTGTATCATTATATAACATTTAACATATCAAAACTGATCAAAGCATTTGAGTGTGTGTGTTGCTCATCCATCACAACACACGGGCTGTGCAAACTCAAATAAAAGTGGGTATTTTGAGTAGAATCTTCAAACACAAAATAGAGATGCACTGGACAAATATTACATTTTGTAAGAATAATAGTTGCCCTTGAAAATATTTAAAGACTTATCACAGCCTGCAGAAAGTCTTACCTGAACATCAGCATGTTGGCTTTGTTTAACCTTCTGCGCAGAAAATCCCCCTATTCACATCATTCCTGAAGCTCCAGATCAACCTTCAGGACAACCTCCATCGAACCTGTCAATCAAACATCACAGCCAATCAGGACACAAGAGTTCTTCTTCCTACTATGCAAGTCAACAGGTATTCCACTTTTTTCAAAATATCTTGTGTTCAGCAGAATAAAGAAACTCATAAAGGTTTCGGGTAAACTATCCTTTTACTTTAAATCCATATGCATGAGGAGTTATGAAGCTTTAACACTGAAAAACACAACTGGACCATATTCACAAAACTAAAAATATTCTTCAAGACCTTTGTGCGCCACAGGAAAATCTATTTTATATATATTTAACATTATACAGTTTTTTTTTAATGTCTTAATAAGTACAGTATACTTGTAACATTCATTTAATTTTATGTTGTTTTCTTCTGGTACATGACAAAATGATACAAACACGTATTACAAATGATCACTGGCAGGCTTAATAAATGTAAAGTCAGATTTAATACAGTGGTTACTATGGACAAAAGTACAACATAGTAAAGAAAAACTAGTGAATCATTTTAAACTGTGTTACAAAACATCAGACCAAAAGTCTACTAGGCTGTTTTAGTCATTATTTAGTCCCATTCTTTTAACTCTGGAATTTTGGGAGTTTTCCAGTGTTTCATCATAACTTTGGCATCTATATATATATATATATATATATATATATATATATATATATATATATATATATATATATATATATATATATATACTAATCTTAAAAAGCACTTCCTCACGATGAAAGTTGCTGCACATTGTTTCTCAGCTCTTGTCTGTGAACTTAAGTGTCAATTTACAGTTTTACAACAAGATGAAAAAATGACTTTTATCTGCTAAAGTAACTTGGTATAATTATCTGACAAATAGGATAAAATGTACAAGAACATCTCAAGAATATAACTAACGTTAGAATTACGTTAGCTTTAACTTTAGAACTCTTAATTAGCTTAGTCTGTAGTTTTAATTCATTAAAATTACCTCAGGCTGCCCCATCATGTGTAAACTTAGAGAATCTAAGAAATAATTTAAAGTAGAACAAACATTGAGGGTGAAAATACATATTATAAACATAAAATGCAAAAATGGAATAGCCGCGTTGACGTTACCTTTTATTTTGAATTCCAAGCGGCTTTATGTGCTTGAAGGCCATAACGGTAATGGACGCCAGTGGTAAAATCATACCAAACTAACGAAAACAGCAGAACTACCTCGTGAATGACTCTCTTGGAAATGAGTAGACGAAAGCAACATCCGACTGTCGTGCCCTGCAGCCTTCAAAACCTCACTTCAAGCAAAAAGCAGCGCAAGTTTTTTACTTCCCGGGCTCTACTGTTTGTATGAAGCACTAAAGACCGTTGCGACGCATGCGCAGTAGTTCAAACGTGTTCTCGCTCCTCGCAATTTAAAAGTAAAATTTAAAAACAGCGCTTTCATTAAAGACGATACAACAATACCGAATAAAAAAATATAATCCTATTAGTTTAAACATGCTATTATTATTTTTTAAGAATATTTATGTTAGAAAGATTAGGTTTTTTTATATTACTGAGCTTATTCCTAATAAAGAATCATGTAAAGTAAAAAAATACACAATAACAGACATTGATTGTAATAATACAAATCATTATTGATGATGATTGACATCAACACTAGGACTCACTATAAGTATGCTATTATGTGACATTGAAAAGTTGAATAATTTTGCAAAAAAATACACATTGATTCCCAACATTACATTATATTTTACAATATTTTTAAATGAAATCGCATTTCACAATAATATAATTTTTTCATCAAATAAAAGCAGCCTTAGAAATGTATTTTTTTAACCAGTCTGTTCTACTCACTATCAAATGAATGTAGAAATTTGCCACAATTCCATGCACTTTCTCGTGAATACCAGGTACAAATTAAATTTGAACGAGGAATATTATTTATATACAAATATAAATCATTTATTAAAGGTTAAAATAGAATAGACTTTAATATTCACTGAACTGGTAAAAATACAATTCTCGGATCTCCACAAAAACATTAAATAGGAATTGAGAAAGATAAATAGTGGAAATTAGAAAGATTAAATTTTAGCACAGTAACAAAATATTGCACAGTAAAAAGATGACATGTATATCACCTAAAATATTTTAGTATACATACAGTACATACAGCACAGACAACTGTAGTGAAAATGTGTTGCACACACAATGAAGGAAATGCAGTGTTCAGGAGCTGCAGTGTACAGCCTGAAGACCACTTTGGTGCAGGCCCGGCTCCAGCTTAGAACTTTAGGGTAGGCCAAGTGACGTTCCAGGTGAGCCGAAAAAGTATATATATACTACTGCGGTGGCGCAGTAGGTAAAGCTGTCGCCTTACAACAAGAAGGTCACTGGTTTGAGCCTCGGCTGGGTCATTTGGCATTTCTGTGTGGAGTTTGCATGTTCTCCCCGTGTTCGCGGGGATTTCCTCTGGGTGCTCCGGTTTCCCCACAGTCCAAAGACATGAGGTACAGGTGAATTGGGTCGGCTAAATTGTCTGTAGTGTACGTGTGTGATTGAGAGTGTGTGGATGTTTCCCAGAGATGGGTTGCAGCTAAAAGGGCATCCGCTGCGTAAAAACGTGCTGGATAAGTTGGTGGTTCATTCCGATGTGGGGACCTCGGATTAATAAAGGGATTAAGCCGACAAGAAAATGAATGAATGTTTGAATGATTAATTACATTCAAGTCAAAGAAATAATTACTTTAATAGATAAAATATGTTCGAAAGAATGTGATGGGCCAGTGAAAAGCAGCTGTAGTGTTTACTGTTTAATAATCAATTTAAATTATGTACTAAATAAATAAATAAACAGCATCAATTCCCGCCCTCTAAAGGTAGGTATGCACAGTGCGTACAGCCGTAAGGCTGCAGGCGCCACTGTGTAACGGTATGATAACCTTACATAAAAATATCACGGTTTCACGGTATTGTGATTACTGCTCTAATATATAATCTAATCTAATATAATTTAATATTTTTAAAAGATTTAAACAAACTTTTTTACCCACAAAAAATATTTATTTTGAGTAACATTTATAATATTTTGGAGCAGTGAACATGTCAGGCTAAATAATTAAAATGAATCATCTGCTGTCTTCAAGTAACGTCCGGGGAGGGAGTGACAGATACAACTGCAGGTAAGATCCAATATGCAGGTTTATTCAATGTCGTCTAGCAAGCAATGATCAAATCAGGTACAAACAGGTATGTGTAGGCAAATCCAGGGTTGTAAACAAAGTACAGGCAATAGGTCGTAAGGCAAGCGGCAAAACAGGATAGGGTAAACAAGGCTAGGATCGTGACATGGAGAAACAAGATAAGGAGGAATTGCGTTGTAATTTCACTATGGGCGAACAAGACTCTGCAAACTGAATGGGTTCATGAGTGGCTTATAAGTGGTGTGATATCAGTCAATGACAAGGTTCAGGTGGTGAATGTAATCAAGCTATATGTGTGAGCAGGCGTGAGTGTCTGGGAGAAGTGCATGTGTGCAAATGTAGTCCAGAGGAAGGCGGAAGTGTAGTTCATGGTTATAGTGGACACCAGCGATCTCCGGAGAGCGATCGCTGGATCTCGTAACACTTGATTTGTTTGAAAAACACAGATTTCTTAATGATTTAAAGCAGCATCTTTGGATATCTTTTCTGCTGAAGATACTGTTGTCCTAAAAAAATAGTAAATAAAAAAACATCTTACACATACCTTATGAACGGTATAGTAGAAAATTTTGGCACTTTCAAAACCTTGACTTTTCCAAACTGCGGTATATCTTGAAAACGATTATCGTCCCATATAAGCCCAAATACACATTATATTTGACCATTCACTATTATGACAGCATGTGATCAGTGCTTGAGGAATCAGGAAACGATTTTCCAGAAGACCAATCAGAGAGACATTTTGGATAGCCACGCCTCAGTTTTCCAAAGTTTGCATTATAGTCTTTCTATACTGAAATACAACACTAGTGTTTTCAAAGTAAATCAGGGTCTTTAATGTATTCAAAATCCTTTGTTTTTGTGACTTAGGCCGTACTCACAATAGTACAGTTGCCTTGAACCGGGCCAAACACTTTTCCCCCCTCTCGTCTCCCCCAACGGCCCGCACGCACATTGCATTCGGGCCTGGGCACGCTTACGTCATCAATGATGCAATGTTCAGTAAGTGCTCTCGCTGAGCACAGTGGAGATTTCTTTAGTTATATTGTTTAATTCGTGTTATATGCAGTGACACGCAGTCAAATATTTCGCTGAACAGATCAGCCACTTTTGACGCTCATAAACAATCATAAAGTCCTCGTGCTGCAGGAATTAGGAGGTTTGCTGAAGGTGCAGCTGTCGTGCAGTGAGGGGTTTGCGTCTTTAATAATCTACAACAGTTTGCATTCATAGAACAGTAAGAATGATTAATAAACACATATGAAACAGTCCCTTAAAGTCACATCTCGCTTTCAGTTTCGGGCTCAGGTGCGCTTTGCATTCACACTACAAGCATACCACACCAGAGCCCAAGTGAACCACGCTCTGGCACACCTCTTCCAACCGTTTCAGGGCCAGCCAACTGAACCTTGCCTGAGCCAGATTTAGAGCACTCGCACTTCTCAAACAATCCAGGGCACAGTTTGCAACATGAAGTTTCATAAACTAATTTCGAGAGGAGCACGTGATATGATTGTGCACCGCTGGCCACTCATCCGTAATCAGTAATAATCAAATCAGAATGATCCTAGCTTAATATAAATGGATCACTTTCTCCTCATTGCACTTCATTTTGGAAGAATGCTTCCCGCTACAAATGCTCCAGCTTTTAAACTACGCTTCAGCATCATTCAACCTTCTGGCATGGAAGAACAAACAATCAACAACAACAACTTCTCCAACCAGAACCCCGCTCTCCTCAAAACTCCAGCAGCTGCCTCGAAAGCAATAGAGCCAGAATCCCCGCAAGAAGCCGGCATATCAACTCTTCCATCTTCTACTTCATCTGCCCCTCACTACACAAGCCACAACTTCGTCTAAACTTATGACGCCGGCGATTCAAGCCACCGGAACGAAGCCGAACTCACTGATCACCTAACGTTAGCGGTCCACTTTCGGTAACGTGCATGCTTTAAAGGGAAGTCTGGCGAGATCAGCGTGAATAGAACGCTTTAAATGAAGAACTCACCTCTCAGCCTCCCGCTAGTCAGTAGATCCATAACATTCCGACAGCTGAAATAGTTCGAAGGCAAATGACAAGGCAATCTAATCCATAAACATATGTCCACAACAACTTCATTTTTCGATATACATCCATGGAAAGGTGCACTGATATCCAAACCAGCTGCCGGGGAGAGTGGAGCCATACTTTCACGCATAAACATTGGCTGTTTCTCAATATGCGTTCTTCAGCAGTCTTGCGTCCTCGTGTTCTCGTGAAATGTCATCATCAGCTGCCTAAGTTCAGTTCCAATACTCAAGAACGCAAGAACGGAGGACACATGAAACTTCCCGGATGTGTTCTTGATATCGAGGACGCACCGATGCAGACTTCAGCACCGAACTCGCTCTGGAAGTCCCAGAAGTCATTGCAACTGGAGGTGGGAAGCGTAGCATTTTGTTTAGATTTATTATTAAAGTTCAGAGATTAAACTTATTTACCTCAGGAGTTTCCCTAAATGAAACGGTGAAAGTAAACATCACCATGGACATCTTTATAAAGGAATAAACACATTAAGGGTTGTTTGTTTGCTAAAATTCGTATTAAAATCTGTTTTATTTATATTGTGCAACATATATTTATATTGTTATTATGCAAAGTATATATTTTGAAAAGGGGAAAAACAATAAATCGTTGTATGAAGGCTGTAATGTTTAAATAATTTACCATTTAAAACACGTGAAGGTCACATGACCATCAGGAAGAACGCAGCATCCCATTTCTCAAAGGACGCATTCTCTGCCCTCGCGGTCTCCTGAGTTCGTTCTTCCGAGGACACCTGGCAAGACCGCTCTCCAGAAAAACAAAAGTCCGTTCTCTGCGTTCTTGGAATTGAGAAACAGCCATTGTAGCGATCTGATCCACAAAATGGCCGCCGGCCTTTGCAATCTGAACTCTTGACCGTGACTCCAAAGAGCCAATAGCTTAAAGGGGAAGTATCACCATCCAATGAGGTTTCCAAAACTGGAGATGGTCCCGCCTTCTCTCCCGACAAATTCATGAATGGACTGCGTGCAGAGACTTTGATTCCGGCCAAATAAGCTTAATATTTCCAATCATGTTGAGATTACAGACATGTTACTTATCATGGATGGAGTAAAACCATGATAAACATTACATTCACACAGTTCCTATTAAGTGGCAACATCGTTTTTTAAGTTGATGTTTGCAGTTGATATATTTACATTTTATTAATAATTATATATACATATATTTAATAAAAAAAAAAATAAATAAAAATTTATGAAATGAGTATTACCCAGCAAGTGATAGACAACCTACACATCAAGCAGTAACTCTTTTGTATCACTCCAATTGTGACTCTCATATCAATACACCTGAACGTCAGTCAATTTATAATGGCAGAAAGAAAACAATTTCCTGCTCGACTGCAACAAACAAGAGGAGGACATTTCTGGCCATGGAGTAGCCTTTCATACTTTGTGTTAAATACATTTGAGTTTAAAAAACTTATATATCAGTAAGGGGTTTAAAACCCCACTCCATCATCATCTCACCAGCTCTCCAAGAGGTAATTCCAGGACTTCCAGCATAGAAACGCCCCATACGCTCAGTTCTCCTTCTAATTACCACCCTGCAGGAGGACAAATGCCCACTTCTACAACCCTGGCACATTGTGACATTAAGTATTGGAACATGCATTAACAAAGGCGCTTCCATTCACAATCGTCCATACACTTATGAAGACTCCTCCCACGAATATCAGCCAATACAATTAATTATATCTGCTGTACATGTGCCATGTTGCTAAGATTTTATTTCTAATTCTCTCTTGTTTTCCAGTTTAGAGTTCAAGACTGCCAGCTCCTGAAACTGCCCTCATTCAACCCATCACACTCTTCATCCATTCCTAATGCATTCACACTCTTCGCTAAGATACTTTCCGCCCATACAGCCCACACCCTTGATACCATATTCACACTAGACTTTGGTTCAGAGATGTTCTAAGCTAACATTAAAGTTCATCTCACATCCCATCACAGCATAGCTAATCTAATTTTGCAGGATGAAGAACTCTCTTTCTTTATTATGCAAACAGATCAATTACACAAGGACATTCTAGGACATTAGCCATTTTGAGCCCCCCCCCCCCCCCCCCCAATTTACTCTTCATAACACTATTGACAATATTTACAACTAATAACGCTCCATTGCTGACTATCATTTGTACTACCGCTATAGCAGAGTCGCTCCGCCGAGCCTCATTCTACCTCTGCACCCCCCCCAGATACTAATAATGCTGGCGAGAAAAACCTTACGGCTGTCTGGATTATACGTTTATTTAGTGCCACGGTCATAAGGCCAATTAACTATCTTTTGTTAATTTAATCTGTATATTGTGAAATTATGGACAGATAGCTCACTCACTTCTACTGTGAACCTCTTCTCCATTTCAATTGAAATGATTGTCATTTGACAAGGAATCTACTCAAGTTTGTTTTAATATATTTGACAACTGAAGATTTTGCGTGTGTATTTCAGAGCACATCATGCTGTGTGAGTTTCAGACACCTGAGCCGCCGAAGCCAATGCCATAAACAGTTCTGGTGAAGCATGAGCAGAGGTCAATAATTTTAATGACCCTTCCAAATAAAGTAAAAACAGAAACTTGAACTCTATTCCACTGTCAGGCCAAACATTCTGATTCCTTAAGCTTGATGTTCTGTGGTGATCCAGTCCAGTCAGCATGGAAATGCTTTTATTTTCCACTGTGGTGCTGATAACACTTTGATAAAGTAATAGAACATGTATCAGTCATTGTCACAGTAACATATGTGCAAGTTAAACAGCAAAAAAATACAAATTAATAGCTGTTTTGGGACTCCATTTTTTCTGATATTTACTTTGTTGCATAATAAAAATAAATAAATGAATGAATGAATAAATAAATAGCGTGCTTCTGTTTAGCCAGCTATGAAGAAACTAGCAGCCAGGCTAGAGTGGGGACATCATGCACAAAAGCATTTTTGAGCCACACAGTTAAATTCCACATGAAAACACAACTGAAACCGTACCAGACTGTTCTCAGAATCGTTTACCAATCGCCACTATAACGAAAATGCAGACTTTATCCAAGAGACAAATTTAAAGTGTATAAATGGGCTTGTAAAAGCATTTCTGGAGACTTTTTGCACTTACCTATGCCACATACCGTACATTATATAATGGAAACAATACAAGTTACACTCTAAAAGTTTATAAAGTCAAGAAACAAACAACACTTGCCTTGCCCTTGAGCAAAATGAAAGAAAAAACACCAAAGGACAAGGCTGAGGATTTTTCCAAGTTCTGTCATCTTGATCCCACTTTACAAGAGTAACCTATACATGTAAGTGTGTTGAAGCAGAATTGGATCTAGGGCTGTCTTAACTGTTTAAAGAGCAACAAGTTACTCATTTACTGAAACCAAAAAGACTTCAGACTCTCTGTGCACAAATAACATATTAGACCACAACTCATATTTGTTATTTGGAAAAACCAAAAGACTTTGGCCACACTTATGTAACAAACAATTACAGAAAAAGGGGCAAAAGTGATACTAAGCTGGTATTTCAGCATGTTGTAGACCTGGGGCCTCATGTATCAACGCTGCGTACGCACAAAAACTTTGCGTACGCCAGGTTTTACACTCAGAATCGCTCACGTTTGGATTTACTAACGATGAACTGAACGTGGGAATGTGCGCAGCTCCACGCCAACTTCATGGCTGGCGTACGCACATTTTTTGTGCGTGTCTGTTTTATTTCCATTGGCGACTCCTAGAGGCAGTTGTGTTAAATTGCACTCTACAAGTCTAGAGTGTTTTGAGCCGTGCAATGGCAGCTGTATGAGACGGGTTCATCTAGCAGGTATATAAGGTTTCCATACCATACAGTTGACCAGCTAAACATTAAAGCACAATTTGCAGCGGTCGCCTGTTTTTCCAATGTAATCTGAGCGATCTACCGCATGCACATTGCTATAAAGGCACCACCTGAAGATGAATTTGCATGCGTGAATCAGAAACATTTCCATTTAATAAATGTGCAAATTTAATTTGATGGACAGACTTATTAATAATTCCTACTTGTCTTTCTCGTGATAAATAGTTGGCAAAATCTGATATGTAGCAGGGGAAAAAAAGAAGAATGACTTCCTCAGATGCTGGATTCGAACCGAGTTCATGCTCGAACGTGTCAAAACATGATGACATGCGTTTTTTGAGCTGCGCCACCCAGACTATTATTTAGGGCACTACAACATTTTGCACTTATACATATATATTTTTTTTTAATCCACTTAGTGCAAGATTTAACTGTGTTAACCGCATCAGCTAAACTCTCCTACTCTATTTTTTTTTTTGTTTTGTTAATTCCGGAGGACAAACTTGCAAATAACACCGCTTTTCTCCGGTCTACCTCCGAAAGCAGCACCTCCAATTCACATTCTGTTCAAAGTTTCTCTTCTTGCTTGCTTTTGCCATTGCTTTTTCGTTTGGTTTTGCTAAAGTAGAGTCATTAGCATAATAATACGAGGGAGGAGGCAGGGAGGGGTTTTGCGCTCGTGCATGTTGCGCTCAGTTTCACGTTCATTCGGATGTACAAAGAATATGCGTGGGAACATTTACAGCTTTGTATGTACGCAATGTTTTAGTATGATTTCCACGCAAGTCTTTGTACATGAGGCCCCAGATGCTTAAAGGGCCATGAAACCCCCTCGTTTCAGCAGGGTGTTTTCACACCTCTACTTTGGAAAATGTCTGGAAAGTGGGCGTGTCC
The DNA here is from genome assembly GCF_049306965.1 of Danio rerio. NCBI lineage: Eukaryota > Metazoa > Chordata > Actinopteri > Cypriniformes > Danionidae > Danio > Danio rerio. The sequence continues at coordinate 2,857,273 of NC_133178.1, forward strand.
AGCTCTGTTTAGGGGGGAGTGTCGGAGGAACAAAAGACGGATAATATGGGAGTGTCGATTTGTGCATGCAAGTTTCAGAGTCAAAACACACACACACACACACACAGGAGAGAAAGTGACTGTGTTTACTTGGACATCAGTAATCGAATTATTAGCTAAATTATTAAATGGTGGACTTTAACTGCAGTTTGGCTCTTTCATTCAGGAAATTCATTCGTGCCAACAAGATATTTGATTCGAGGAACTGCTCTAAGCGTGTATTTTTCATGCAATGTTTGTTAAGCACGGCGAATAAGAGAATAAAAACCCCTCCGCATTTCCTGGAAATTTAGATGCACACGGCAGGTAGCGTCAGAAAGCCGTGTGTGTTATTCCAGTCACAAAATACGGTGAAAATCCTACATGACGGTAAGTTTGGTTGTAGTGCTAACATGTATACACATGATACTTTACAAACTAACTTTGCCATCTGAATAAACAAAGACCACTAGTTGCTCACTTACCAAATCTGTAGAGACCGGACAATCACCAGTAACTAGAGCCGCGTCTTTATTGAGAGGAGACGAGCAGCGAATCCGGATCTCAGCGTTTGCAGATGAGAAAAGCTCTCGGGTAAACAATATTCCTTAGACATGTATTGTTGTCGCGTGTCGCATGCAGTGTAATCCACATGTGAGTCCAGCTGAGCTCTCATAGAGAGAAAATGAAAACAAAACCTTCACTGCAGCAAACTATAAAAGCAACACTTCACGCTTGTTTTGCCAACACAACATGGCAACTCTCTGCCATCTGAACACTGGAACATTAATGAATATTAATAAAGTTGCACAATAGAGCGCGCTGATTGGCTTAAACCAAGCCTTACTCATGAATGAATGCAGCACGCTCAGAGACGTAATACGGTATACCCAGGTACAGGCGTCCAGTCTACACACTGGAAAAGACGCTAAGATCTCATGGCCGTGAAGCAGCTTCAAAAATTAGCTACAAACCGGAAGTACGAATTTGCTCGAAATAACGCAAAAACAACCAATTTACACTTTTTAGTGAAATATAGGTGTCCTAATTGTGTTTTTAGCAGTGTGGGACACATATACCACTGTCAACAGCTCAGAACATGTGTTTTGGTGTTTCGTGACCCTTTAAGTTTGAAAATAAATCTGTTAAGTCCAGCTTTTCACTGCAAAAAAGCTTTTTTTACTTAGATTTTTTTGTCTTGATTCTATTCAAAATATCAAAGAACTCTCATATCAAGAAGCATTTTCTAGGCAAGCAAAACATATTATCTTGTTTTCAGAAATAATATGCCAATATTAAGTGAGTTTTTCCTTAAAACAAGCAAAATAATCTGCCAATGGGGTAAGAAAAGCAATCTTGTTTTTTTTCTTTTGACATAAGATTATTTTGTTTAGCCCATTGGCAGATTATTTAGCTTATTTTAAGAAATAGAAAAAAAAATTTTCTTGATTTTAGAATTTTTAAATATTTGGACTAGAAACAAGACAATAATTTTTTTGCAGTTTTGGTGCTGTGATGAACAATTTTTGACAATACAACAAGCTGAATATTTTAAGACACTATAATATCACTGTAAATTGCAGTACTAACCATCAGCACGTAATATTACTTAGTATTTAAAGGGGTGGTCCAGAATGTAATTTTAAGGTTTGGTTGAGTTTATAAGATGTAAAGCAATGTGTGCTCATGTTTCACTTGAAGGAAATCGCGTAATTTTTTCATATATCTCACTTTGATTATACACAGCTACTCAGCCAACATGAAAACAACTGTCATATTTCCTAGTTCCTCTAAAAGGCCCGCCCTTAAGTGACTCTGATTGGTCATTATGTGTCATAATGTGCTGCTATTGGCGGATCGGCTCCACGTCACGCCCGTAAACGCACTTGCTTTTCTGCTGTGTAAACATGCAGTCAACCTCGCACCCGGGGTCCGTTCTTCTACCTCGCTTAAATGATCTAAGATGATTTGGCAGATCCTGGATCTTTTAATCTTGATAACTGATCTCTCGCTAATTTGGTTCTTCAAACGAGTTCGCGAATCAGATTAGAATGTCTGGATGAACTGATCTGAGATCGCTGCGTGTGTTGTGAAGGACAGATCTATCGATCCTCGAAATCATGATCAGCAATGCAATGATTGGCTGACGGCACAACAGCGTAATGACATCATCTGATTAATATTCAATTATCCATGTGAGCAAAATTACATCAAATTAGCAGTAAACGGCTTGTTAAATATGACGCAATAACCTTCCACATTTGTTGTGAGCTGCAGGCTTTACTCTTTCATGTGTCAAGAGTATTTATCATGTTACGAATTCTCCATGTATGCCTGTCAGAGAGTATGAGCATGCAGTACACCAAGTACGCCTCAAGGTGGCACTGTTTGATCACATATGGACATTTAGTGAACTGATTACAGGCATCGTGCTTTAGTGTTGCATCAGCCATTCCGTCTGGAAAGTTCGCTCGATTGCACGCATTATTGGGACAATGTATGAGTGACAGACAAAGTAAGTTTAATGTTATTTGCTTATATACTGTTATTTGACGATTGAATCAACAGCAAACACTGTTTAGAAGTTTAAATGTGTTTATTATGCACAATCTGTTTACTATCGCGATCTGTTCATTGCCCGTGAATTGTGCTCAGTAATATGAGACGCTGATCATTGAAAGTGTAAATTGATGATCATTATAATTTGTATTAACAAAGGAATATGTGTACACTTGATACTTTGTATACTAAGATATATTTCAGTAAAATTGGTTATTTGTATAAGAATGTTTCAGTAATTAATTTGTAATTCCTTTGTTCTTTATTGTTCTCAGAAACCTTGCATTTGTCCATCTCAGCAATCATTAAAGCTACATATACCATCTAATACTGACTCCAAGTTCTCTAATCGGAACCCTGTGGCGGTTAGCAAACATCGGTCCAGTAATTAATCCCTAAATGTAACATGGTCCTTCGAGCCGGATGCTAACTACTACAGACATGTCAGTATCTGAAGCAAACTCTTCCAGTCCAGTTCAGAGGTCAGTGAGGCTACGCACACTTCCTGCGCATCTGGAAAACTATATTTTGGATATCAATCTTCCTAGTTGTCTTCCATCAAGCACTTCTGCAGCGAATGTAGTTGGAGATATATTGGCATCATCTACGCTCGCTCCCATGAGTAAATCAGAGCAAATTCAGTCAAATAAAGAACTTTCATTGAGAGAACTGATGGAGAACCTCTCCGCAGCGGAGCAGGAGGAATCAAATGAGATCGCACAGCTCACAAGCAGATTGTTTCTTTATGAGAAAAGGCAGCAGCGTCGACAGGATATGATGCAGCGAATTAATGCATTCCTACGTGAAGAGGAAGCCGACAGCCTTATAGTACAAGGTGCAGACGCAGCCATACAGAAGGGAGCACATTCCCAGGAGTCTGTTCCTCACATTTCCTCGACTGCTGAACACTCATCAAAGATACCAGCTATTTACTTAGCATCTCAGCCTGCATTTATGAGCCCAGAACAGAAGAGATCTGACCTCCCTCCTTTCTCATCAGCACCGGTAACTCCTAATACACCTAATGTAGTCCAGTCTACTAATATAGCCCAGCCTGCATCACAGACGCTTCCATTACACAATGTGAGTTCCATTCACTCTATGCTATCATCATATTTCAGGTCTCCACGACTGCACGCTGACCCAGACGCAGCACAGATACAAATACGTACACCTGTACAATATGGACATCAGTCACCCCCCAAACTTATAAGGTCCTCAGGCCTGGAGGATGCTCCTCGACTGCCCCAACAGCAATGGGCCATAAATTATCCCGTTACAGTGCCTCACATGCAGCCTTCTGTAGCCCATCCAGGCGATCATTATGCCTATTCAGCACAGCCTGATTACCGTAGTGCTTATCACCAGCCGTATGCAGTGCACTCAAATGAATGGCCACAGCCTATTGACTGTCGTGCAGCACCCCCAGTTCATATGCCCCTGTATGGAGCACCGAAGCCTTCAATTCCAGATTTTGTTGCAGACAATGAAAGGGATTTCGCCAATCTAAAACTGGCATTAGACAATCTACTAGATTCACATCCAGAACTATCAGAAAAATACAAGTATCACGTGCTGCTTGAGCATCTCAAACTCCCAGAGGCTCAAATGATCGGCCAATAATGCCGACATGAAGCTCATCCTTATACATCAGCAATGCAAGCTCTTCAGTTACATTATGGACAGCCTCATCAGTTAGCTCAGAGCGAAATTGCAGCTATTCTGAATGCTCCAGATGTTAAAGTTGGTGATGCTAGTAGCTTCCAGTCATTTGCTTTAAGAGTTCACCTTCTTGTGAGTATGCTGTTATCTCTGGAAGGATCCAGAGGTATTGAACTCAGCTGCTGTTCCCATGTAGATAGGCTCCTCAGCAAACTCCCTAAGTATCTAAGAGACAACTTCATTGAATATTTGCAGATACAAGGTAAGCTGAATGTCTCCAGTCTCAACCCATATAACCTCAGAGACTTCTCTGGCTGGCTTCAAGGTAAAGCTCAACAGCAGCGCCTGTCCAATAAGCTAGTTGAATGTTATCAGAAAGAAAAGTTTATCCCCCAAGCACATGGGAGAACTTCAACGCGACCTAGAGGTCAGAGTACTTTAGTCTACCATGGGGTAGAATCCCAAAGCAATAGAGCTCCTAAGCCGGAGTCTCAGCCCCCTCAGTGGAGAAAATCCAAAGTGCATTGTCTGTTCTGCCACAGTAAAGATCACTACATAACACAGTGCTCAGATATTAAGGAGCAGTCAGCAGATAATCTCATGCAGTGGAGAGTAGAGGGAAAACGATGTTGGAAGTGTGGCCGTTCTCATTCTTCAGAGAACTGTAATCAGAGAAAACCCTGCGGTATGTGTGGAGAAATACATCTTCAAGTGCTCCATGGAGCTGCAGAGAAGCGATCCAAAGCTAAGCAGACTACTGCACTGAGTAGCAGAATCTATCTCACCCCTTCTAACTCCTCAGGTCGAGTCTTGCTGAAAGTGGTGCCAGTGCTGCTGCATAACGAGGACAGGACCATAGAGACATTCGCTATACTTGATGATGGGGCAGAACGAACCATGCTGCTGCCCACAGCAGCTCAAAAGCTGCAGCTGGAGGGTAAGGAAGAAACCTTAGCCTTACGTACTATTCGCCCTGATGTTACATTCCTTACTGGTTCGATTGTTACCTTTGATGTGTCCTCCATGCTCAATTCTGGAACCAGATATAGGATTCAAAATGCATTTACTGCTGCTGGTTTAGATCTGGTGGAGCAGAGCTACCCTATAAAGGCTCTCCAACACAAATATGCACACTTAAGGAATCTTCCACTGCAGCCTTTCAAGAATGTTCAACCCTTGTTGTTGATTGGGTCAGATAATAGCACTCTGATCACAGCGGAGAAGACAGTTCAAGCCAGCAATCAGATGGGACCAGTTGCAGTTCGCACAAAGCTGGGCTGGGCTCTTCAAGGCCCAGAAGGCCTCCCAAACAAAGGTACCACAATGACTCAGAGCTATTTCTTAGCAGCACACGACACACTTTATAGAGATGTGGAAAGACTGTGGCAATTAGACTCATTACCATACCGCAGCGAGAAGGTTGTAATTCGCTCTAGACAAGACCAAGAGTCCATCAAGATTCTTGATACTAAAACGTGCAGATTATTGGTTAATGATGTGGAACGTTATGCCACCCCACTCTTACGCCCAGCAGAAGCTCCTAAGCTGAGAGCTCCTAAAGAGTCGGTACTAGCCAATCTACGTAACACAGAAAAGAGACTCCGAGATCAGCCGGAGAAAGCAGCTGCTTATAAGGGAGAAATGAATAGGCTGATTCAGGCTGGCTATGTGAAGCAGATTACTGCAGAGGAAGCAAAAAACTCAGAGGAGTCCTGTTATCTGCCAAATCATCTCGTTTATCAAAATGATAAAGCACGGCTAGTGTTCAATTGTTCCCACGTATACAAGGGCACCTCCCTAAACGATCAGTTACTGCCAGGTTCGAACCTGGGGCCTTCTCTAATTGGGGTCCTTCTGCGATTCCGGCAACATCAAGTGGCAATCAGTGGGGATATAAGAGGAATGTTCCACCAGGTTCACCTGTTGCCTGAGGACACTCCGTTGTCCTTTGGAGGGACTTACAGCAGGAAGCCTCACCAGAGATATATGAATGGCAGGTGCTACCTTTTGGGACAACAAGTAGTCCCTGCTGCGCTATCTACGCATTGCAGAGGCATGTCAGAGAACACCCACGCAGCACTCCAGGTCTCATTGAGTCAGTCGAGCGCAGCTTCTATGTTGATAATTGTTTGGAGAGTCACCCCAATGCTGCAGCAGCCCAAGCTAGAGTTGATGACTTGCGTAGTTTACTAGCTAAGGGAGAGAGAGAGCCTGCATTAGGACTCTGCTGGAACTGTAGTTCAGATACACTGTGCTACAGATATCGACCCATTAAGCACTCAACTCTGACCATGCGCACAATTTATAAGATACTGGCCAGTCAGTACGACCCGCTAGGGTTCCTTACGCCATACCTAACCAGAGCTAAAATTCTTGTGCAGCAGCTGTGGGCAAAGAGGAGAGACTGGGATGATCCAGATCTCCCTCTAGATCTATGTGAATCCTGGAAGCAATGGGAGAGTGAATTGCCAAATATCAGTGCCATCTCAATCCCTCGTAGTTATCTCCCAGATGGAATGGATCAGCCCAACACTGAACACCACCTTCATGTTTTCTGTGACGCCTCTGAGAAGGCGTACGGAGCAGTAGCCTACCTCTCATCCACACAAGGTGGTGCTACCAATGTATCATTCATCATGGCCAGATCAAAGGTTGCCCCTAAACGACAACAGACTATGCCACGACTGGAGTTGTGTGCAGTGCTGGCAGGAGCGCAGCTTGCCAATCTGATCCAGACAGAATTGTCAGTCACACTGCAAAGGACTACACTGTGGACAGACTCCACGACAGTTCTAGAGTGGTTGCAATCAGAGTCATGTAGATTTAAGGTATTCGTTGGTGCTCGTGTATCAGAGATACAAGAACTTACAGATCTGCGAGCCTGGCGTTATGTGGATACGCTGAGTAATCCAGCGGATGACTTGACAAGAGGAAAGAAACTTCTAGATCTAGCTACCCCCAACAGGTGGTGTAAAGGGCCATCCTTTTTGTTGCAAGCTCCTGACTGTTGGCCAGAGAAACCACATACTGCTCCATTACTCCAGTCAGATGAACTGAGAAATATCAGCTGAACTCACCCTTCTAAGAGCATGCCAAGCAAGCAGCTTTCCAGAGGACCTCACCTCACTTAAGACAGGCCAGCCCGTTCGTATCAACAGCAGGCTCAGGCACTTAGCACCAGAGCTGGACGAGGCAACTAACCTTATCAGAGTAGGAGGGAGGCTACGACGGATGCAGCCGATCAGTGACTTTGAGATCCATCCTATAGTGCTCGACTCACGTCATCCTGCCACTGCCCTTCTAATCAAAGACTATGACGAGCGCCTGCTGCATAGTGGATCTGAGAGAGTCTTCGCAGAGATCAGGAGGCAGTATTGGATCTTGAAGGGGCGGCAGGCTATAAAGAAACATCAGCTTCAATGCACAGAGTGCCAACGATGGAGAGCTCGCCCTAGAATTCCTCAAATGGCAGACCTACCATCAGCTCGCCTCCGTATCTTTTCTCCACCATTTCACTCAACGGGCATTGACTGCTATGGGCCATTCATTGCTAAGATTGGCAGGCGCCATGAGAAGAGATGGGGAGTGATTTTCAAGTGTTTAACAACCCGTGCAGAACACTTGGATCTGCTCAATTCAATGGATACAGATGCTTTCTTACTCGCCGTCCATCGATTCATTGCACGGCGAGGCAGACCAGTGGAGATTCTCTCAGATCGAGGCACTAATTTTCGAGGGGCAGATGCGGAATTGAGAGCAGCCTTTGAGGAAATGGAAACACAGCTTCAACAGCAGCTGGCAAGTTACCAGATTGAGTTTAAATTCAACCCACCTAATGCTCCACATTTCGGAGGTGTATGGGAGCGGGAGATTCGCTCCATCAAGAATGCACTCCAGGTTGCTGTGGGAACTCAACCTCTACCAGAGGATGTGCTACACACCATCCTTGTTGAAGTAGAAGGTATCATTAACTCCAAGCCTCTTGGATATGTTTCAGCTGACATCGCTGACCCCGATCCTATAACCCCAAACATGCTCCTCATGGGGCGGCGGGATGCTTCCCTGCCGCAAGCCGTTTATGCTCCTGAAACTATAGGACGACGAAGATGGAGGCATTGTCAAAATATCATAGAGCATTTCTGGATTCATTTCTTGCGAGACTACCTGCCAGCACTTCAATCTCGCTACAAATGGCAGCAACAAAAGGAAGCCATTGCATTAGGGACTGTGGTAATGATAGTAGATCCTAATCTACCACGTGCAGACTGGCCTGTGGGACGAGTGCTGAAGCTCTTTCCGAGTCAAGACGGCAAAGTACGAGCAGTCGAAATTCAAGTAAAGGATAAAGTCTACACTCGTCCTGTGGCACGACTTATTCCCCTACCAGGGCTGCCAGACAGTGCTAAAGATCAGTCAGCATAAAGAATTCTCTTGATATACACATTTGCTACTCAAATGTGGGGGCGGCTGTTACGAATTCTCCATGTATGCCTGTCAGAGAGTATGAGCATGCAGTACACCAAGTACGCCTCAAGGTGGCACTGTTTGATCACATATGCCATGCGCGTCTCGGAACTCGATCTTGAAGCCAGTGCTGAAGTGGTCTCATATGGAGCAATCCGAGCGGCGTGACAGCCGCAGCGGAAGCCATATGCCCCAGGAGCCTCTGAAAATATTTCAGTGGGACCACTAACTTGCTGTCGAGCTCCCTCAGACAGTTCAGCAGCAGGCGAGCGCGCTCTCCAGAGAGGCGCGCTACCATGGTGACCGAGTCCAGCTCCATCCCGAGAAAAGAGATCCTCTGCACCGGGGGGAGTTTGCTCTTTTCCCAGTTGACCTGCAACCCCAGTAGGCGGAGATGCCGGAGCACCTCGTCTCTGTGCGCAGTCAATTGCTCCCGAGAGTGGGCTAAAATCAGCCAGTCGTCGAGATAATTGAGTATGCGGATGCCCGCAAGCCGCAGAGGCGCTAGGGCACCCTCCGCGAGTTTGGTGAAGACCCGCGGAGACAGAGAGAACCCGAAGGGGAGGACCTTGTACTGCCATGCTCGACCTTCGAACGCAAACCGCAGAAACTGACGGTGGCGTGGAAGAATGGAGACATGAAAATACGCGTCCCTAAGGTCTATGGCTGCAAACCAATCCTGAGGACGAACGCATCGGAGGATGCGCCTCTGCATAAGCATTTTGAACGACAGCTTGTGAAGGCAGCGATTCAAAACGCGCAGATCTAGGATTGGCCGTGACCCACCGCTCTTTTTGGGTACGATGAAGTACGGGCTGTAAAACCCGCTCTCCATCTCGGCTGGAGTTACCGGCTCGATTGCACCCTTCGCCAGGAGGGCAGCAATCTCCTCTCGCAAGACAGGGGCAGACAGGGGATTGACCCTGGTGAAACACACGCCCATGAACCTGGGAGGCCGTTTGGAAAACTGTAGTTCGTAGCCGAGTCTGATCGTGCGTATGAGCCACCACGAGGGGCTGGCCCGCGCTAACCAGGCAGGCAGAGCCCTCGCTAATGACATCATCGCAGCAATCGTTGACATACCCGCGGAGGGGCAGCGCGGAGCGGGTGTGCTGATCCAGGGAGCGCGAGGGTCCCACAGAAGAGCTGGAGGAGAGCGAGTCGCTCTGGCTCCGCACCCTGACTCCGGAGGGGGGGCTGGGAGAAGGGAGACCATCCCCCCAGCGCCCGTGAGCCGCTGGCGGAGCATGCAGACCTTGCGAGCTGAGAGGCGGCGCGTCCCAGGCTGGCAGGGCCTGCAGTGCCCGTGAGCCACTGGCGGAGTGCACCGAACCTACGAGCTAGAGGGCTGAGCTCAAACTGGCAGATTTCGAGCTGTCACCTCCGGAGAAGTGGAAAAGTGCCCTTTCATTTCATGGCAGTAAAAAGTGCCGTAGGAAATGGCGCCCCGCCCTCCAGCGGGGAAAGAGCAAGTTCCCTCCTCTCCAGAGGACCTGTCCCAGGGACGCTTCGCGGTCTGTTGCCAGACTTAGCGGCATTCTGGGCAGGAGGAGTGGCCTGCTTCCGAGGTGCTCGACGAAGCGAGCGCGGGGGCGGTGCAGCTCTCGTAGGCGGGCGCCTTCGGCGAGGAGCAGGTATGGATGGCACGGCGGGCGGAGCGGGCTTACGGGGCCGCCGATTAGACATCACCCATCGGACTGCTCTCTCACTGCCTCGAATTCCTGGGTGAATTCGCAGACTGTGTCGCCGACCAGCTTGGGATATGGGCGAGTCAAGAAAGCGGACTCTGTCAACTTCGCGCATATCAACCAAGTTTTGTTAGAGGTGGGACTTCTGGACCACTAGTGTGGACATCGTCCTCGCCAAAGCACACGCAGCGGACTTAGTAGTCCGAAGAGCTTAGTCGGCTGCGGTGCAAAGCTCATAAGCCTGGGTTGGACCCACCCTCGTGCAGCTTGGCCAGCGCCTGCTCTTGGTAGCTCTGGTCAGTGGCTATCGCATGCAAGGCGGATGCAGCCTGGTCCGTAGCTTTGTAAGCTCTAGCTCCGAGGGAGCCGAAACTCACAGGCTTTGGATGGGAGACGAGGCAGACCCCGCCAAGAAGAGGCGCTGCGCGGATTAACCGCCATCGCACACTCAACCTGAGGAATCGCCACATACCCCCTGGCCGCTCCACCACCAAGAGTGGTGAGGGTGAAGGGACACGCAGCACGAGCAGAAAAAAGGTGCTCTTTAAGACCGCGTGAGCCAACTGTGCGTCGCCGAGAAGAAGGGAACGCCCCTCTAGTCGGTCCGGCCGCGGAGCTGGGGGATAAACCATCTCCAACCCACGGCCGAAGCAGCCCAGGAAAGCACGGCTAACACGTCCGTTTCAGTATCCGTTTTGACAGAGCTCACCTGCCCGAAGGGGTCGAGCGGGTCCGGATCATCGTCGGACAATGAAAGCCCACCCTCCGATGCCGCGGAAGACATCTGATCTCCGGTGTCAGCGAGCGTGAGAGCTACCATCTGATTAGACGGATTACTCCCAGCGCCCGAAGCCTGGATGGAGCGCTTGGAGGAGCGAGAGGTCCGCGAGCCCTTAGGCGGCGGATTATCTCTCGCTGGAACCCTCAGATCTGCCCGAGCGCCCGCTGCAGAACAGGAGGCGACTGGGGTGGCTCGCTCTCTCACGAGAGTTTGCCGCGATCTCAACTGCGCGACGGTCATGGCATCGTAGTGACGACATGAACCGCCCCCGAGCACCACATTAACATGCTGGACCCCCAAACATGTAATGCAGTGATCGTGCCCATCATCCGGAGCCAGGAAACCCCCGCAACCAGAAACGCACAGTCGGAGCGTCGTCCTGAAAAGGACGTGCTGCACGACTGTGTAGCTCTTTTAGGATGCTTTGCAACAATACGCACCGCTCTGGAGGACCGGACCCAAAGGGACGCCAGGCAAGGGAGAAACCCAGCTCGACCATCTGCCGCTGCGTGGACTTGCTCTGGACCGGAAGACACTCGTTCGCTCGAAGTGGCTGTAGACAGCAGGAGGAACCCTCATGAAGCTCAATCAGAAAAGTCTCTGAAGCGAAAAGGATAGCGTCTGCTGGCGCCAGGTGAGCTTATATACTCAGTTGATTGCTTATGCCGCTCATCTGCGCAGGCTTGCGCTGCCAATTCATTCTTAATTGGCCCGTTCAATACTCTTTCAGACGAGTAGCTTCTAAACCGAACCTCCCAATACGTGGATTTTAACAATCAAATCCACTTATAGTGCTGGAGTTCCCCCCGAAGGGGAACCTGTTGTTTCATGAACTGTGCAGTTATAAGCAAATGTCAAGGTATTTAGCAGTTGTGGCCATTTGGCTTTAGATCTGGGAGGCAGCGCACGAATCATGTTACCAAGAGTGCGGTTCATCCTTTCCACCTGGCCATTGCCTATTGGGTGATACGGCGTAGTGTGCGTTTTGTCAATACCAGCCAACTGACACAACTCCGCAATCAACAAACTCTCAAAATTGGCACCCTGGTCGGAATGAATGCTCACAGGAAAGCCATAAATGCAAAAGAAATTGTTCCAAAGAACCCTCGCAACTGTTTTTGCAGTTTGATTAGGACAGGGATAAGCACACGCCAACTTTGTGAAGTGGTCAGTGATGATCAAAACATCAATAGACTTGTTGTTTTGGTCCTCAGCTGACCAAAAGTCTATACAGACCAACTCGAGAGGCGACGAAGTAGTGATGGAAACGAGTGGTGACCTAGCCTCTGGCTCAGGAGCCTTGCTCAAAATGCATCTTTTACAATTATGGACATATTCCTTTACATCCTTCTCCATGGTTTCCCAATAAAACCTTTGCCTGGCTAAACCTAATGTGCGCTGCTGGCCCTGATGCCCCACATCATCATGAATACCTTTCAACACAGTCATTCGCAAGGATTCAGGAACAACATATTGATACATTTTTTTTTGTCACTGGGTGTTTGGACACACGATAAACAATCCCTAGACGCACAGTTAGTTTACCCCACTGTTTCAGTATCTTCAATGTGCCACGTGCCTCATGAAGTTTTTCACGTCTTGAAGGAAGACGACCGCGGTCAATGAAAAACCTGACTCGACTGACAACAGCATCGTTGGCCTGATCAGTTAGAAGTTCATCATGGTTAAAAGCTGGCACAGGGTTCTGGCTCATAGCCGCAAGAGACTCCAAATATTGCACATGTGAAATGGCTCTCACCGTACCCGCTTCTTCCCAATGCTGATGTTTTTGCATGACAGCAGAAATCTCCTCGCTATGCACATAGACACTTGCTGCAGTACAACTAGCCTTCAACACAGCATCCCCATACTCCTGACCATGTTCATCCCGCAACTATGAAAGCTCAGCTGAAAGCCGAAACATGTTCTGAACTTCATCAATTTTTAAAATTTGCTGCCTGCTTGAGAAGAGTGGAATACGGAGCCCTAGTTAATCTATGCAATATTTTAGGCTGCACAAAAGGCTCCCTACTGAGGGCATCAGCCACCACATTCTTAGTGCCAGGGATATACTGGATGTCAAAGTTGAACGGTGCCAATTGCGCCACCCAGCGCTGCTTACAGGCATCTAACCTGGGCTTGGTCAGTATGTACTTCAGGGGGTTGTTGTCTGTCCACACAGTGAACCTGTGACCCCGTAACCAATGGCTAAATTAATTACAAATCGCCCATTTCATCGCAAAAAATTCAAGGCGATGCGCAGGGTATTTTGCCTGTGCATGATTTAGGGATTTGCTTGCAAAAGCTATTGGCTGTGCTTTGTCACTGTTGTTATGAATTTGGGACAATACTGCGCCAAGCCCAGCTGTAGATGCATCAACAGACAATATGAATGGTTTGTTAAAGTCTGGGTGAGCTAAAAGTACTTCCTCGACGAGAGCTGCCTTCAGGTCCTCGAATGCCTTTTTACACTCCACAGTCCAATCATCCGGGCCAAGTTTGCGGTACAACACCGGTCTCTTTCTGCCTTTCAAATAAAAATAAAGGTTTAGCAAGCACTGAACAGTTTTCAATGAAGTGCTGATAGTAGACTACCATCCACAAAAAGGAACGTATTTTAGATGGCGAAGGAGAGACACCATCTAACTCCATCAAATCAGCCTCTGTCACTTTAACTATGGACTCCACTTTATCCGGATCCCTTGAAATTCCATGCTGGGAAATAACATGACCCAGAAATTTGACTGAACGTCTTAAAAACTGACATTTAGAAGGTGACAGTTTCAAATTATGGACTTTAAGGCGTTGAAATACCATCTCCAATCGTGTCAAACTCTCTTCTTCAGACTTCGCAAACACCAACAGGTCATCAAGATAACACAGAAGACTTAAAAAGTTCTGGTCACTGAATATAGTTAGCATCATGCGCATAAAGGTGGCTGGGCTATTACATAGCCCTTGTGGGAGACGATTGTATTCATGCAATCCCAGTGGTGATGAGAATGCAGTATACTTTCTGTCAAGTTCATGTAAAGGAATATTGTAATAGCCAGCCGTCAGATCCATGGTACTAAAAAACATGTTTCCCCCCAATGCAGCAAGGACATCGCTTTGATGTGGAAGAGGATGGGCGTCTTTAACAGTTCTAGCGTTAAGCCATCTGAAATCTGTGCAAATTCGCAGATCGCCATTCTTCTTCCACACCAAAACCAAGGGGGAAGCATACTCGCTACAGGACTTGCGGATTATGTCTTTTGCTTCCATCTCGTCTAACATTTCTTTTAATTTCTGATAATGGCCAGGTGATATTCTACGATATGGCAACCTGAATGGGCGGTCATCTGTTAACCTGATTCGATGACAGAAATCCTGCGCCTCACCACAATCCAGGTGATGTCTTGAAAAGACAGACTCATAAGTCTCAATCAGATCAACAAGCTTCTCTTTACACTGTGTCGAAACTTCACAGTGACCAATCGGAATAGAGCTTAGCCCTAGCATTTCCAGCTTCTCATTCACATCACTGGGGTCACTGCAAAGACTTCTGGCAGTAAGACTACAGCAGGAACTACTGCATTGCATTTTTCCCACATTCTGCTGAACAGTGAAAGAGTTAGCTGACTGGTCAAAATCCTCTAAAGCAATGCAGGGGGCGACATCTGCAACTTTTGAGTTTCTACGCAGAGTTATTTCAGTGGAAGTGGGGTTGATAATCTTTATGGGTAACCAGCCATCACCCCACAAAGGAGAAACTATCCGGCCAACCATTATCTGTTTATTTACACAAGGCGACGTACATGGCTCAATGAGTACCGTACTGCCTGCTGATAACACTGTGCCCGTAGGCAACCTACCCCACACCAAATGCTCAGTCATAGGCTGAAGAGTTACAGCGTTCTTTAACTTCAATGTGCCAACCTTATCTGGGATGGACTCCCCTCGCCATCTCTCCAGGTTAGACAAAAGGCGAAGAAACTGACTACTGTCACTCTGGCAAGCTGCATCAGGTTTACCCATAACACGCCAAAATCCGTCATTTGACTTGAAATGTCTGATCAGTGGTTTAAGCACATTTGTACCCAAAATAATGGGATCAATCTGTCCTTCAACAAATAAGACTGGGACTATAAACTTGTATCCATAAACCTCGAATTTCAAATCACAAAGTCCTAATGGACTGGTTTGCTTTCCCCCACAACCCACTAAAACAATATCCGCAGACGCCAGCGTGTCATCAGTCATTATGCCTGCCTGTTTTAACATGGGTATTGTGTCTGCATTGATGGTAGTTGCCATCGATCCAGTATCAAGCATTCCTTTTAACTCAATTTTATCCTGCACTAAAACATTAGTGTAAAATAAACTTTCACTTTGAGCAGTTCTCATTGTATTTTGCAAAATTACTTTGCTCGACTTCGGAGCGTTTTCACACACGAAAGCATATACAGATTCAATATCATCATCATCAACGGAGGTTGAATTTATGTGCCTACCATCGCCCTCCTCCAGATGGAGGCTCAACAGTTTCCCTGAGAGGGTTTCTGCCTGTGACCGTCACCAGCTTCAGTTGAACTGTTTGGCACAGGCTGTGATGCAGACATCTCGCACATATCACGTGTATGTCCAGGTAGGTAACAACTAAAGCACAGCCTGTGCAGTCTGCAGTGAGCAACTGTGCTGTGGTTATTACTCTGACATACTTTGCACACTTGTGGTCTTCTAACATTGTATTTGTGATGCCCTGTAGCTCTGCTGGACTGTGTGTTACATGACAATGCCTTCTCTAGCATATTTAACATTTTGTCCATTGTGTTATTTTCGCATACTGCCTGGTCAGGTTCGAACGCACTTTCTGATGGTCTAACAGTTTGAGGCTTACAAGTCGGTGTGCCATACACATCAGTATTGACAGCACTAGCTGCTTGTTGTGAGAACTGACACTCATAAACTTTACGGTCTCTCACAAATTCATCTAATCGGTCCTGTACCTCAACTGCTGTCCATTCACGCTGTGGTTTGCTCAAAAACATCATTGATAGACCTTTATCAGGACAATTACGAATGAACATTACAGCGATCTCCATGTCCCGATCCTGCAAACATCTACCCTCACTTTTCAGATGCTGTTCAGCTAAATCAGCAGCTTTATTCAATCTGATCCAATAATCATAAGGACCCTCATTGTGGAATGGCTTGGTGGCGTAAAAATCAGCCAGGGGGAGACCTGTGGATATTACACCACTAAAGTGCTGTTTGAGGATACGAAACACCATATCTACTTCAACAGTTCTTGAAACTGAGGCACTGTTGCGCAACCAAATCTGAATAACATCCCTCGCTCTGCCCATTAATTTGTTTATGAGCTCATCAATGCATTCTTGTTTGGAATAATTCCCTTTTTCAAGGTAAGCTCTCATTAAATCTTCCCATTCAAAGATCGAACATTTATCTGCACTGTCACCACGAAAGTATGGTGGTTCTTTTCCACTCTTCAGGACAAGATTCATCTTTGAAGCATCAATGATTGTGGTACCACATTGATTCACATGTGAGCACTTTTGACAGTCATAACACGAGTTAGATGTAGGTAGCTGATTGCTAGGGAATAAGCTAGCTTTAATCGACTGACTAATATCAGCGCTCAGTTGTCTCACTTGTTCATGGGACAAAGTCACAGTAGGTTCAGCTATACTCATCTCAAGAGGTGGGATATCATGAGACACTGAAAATTGTACTCTATTAGCATCAGAATCTGTGTTAAATATTTCCCCAGGAATACACAAACTACTGAATGGCAAAACCCCTCTGCCCCTCCCAAAATGATATTCACCCAAACTGCCAGTATCTTTGTTAGAGTGCATCATTAATTATCATGCATAAAATAATAAAAGAAAATAGTGAAATACATTTTTTTTTCCAATAAGCCGACAGCTATATAATCAGGGCAAACTTAAATTAGTCCAGTAGACAATAAATCAATCACTTAAAATTCGAGAATTCACCTAATTAAACTCCATATAACACATTTAGTCCAGCTGGTATAAGGATACGTTGATACGTGCGTTCCCTCGACGACGCGATCAAGTAGAAAAGTTTGACGTCGTCTAATCACCGCAACTTTAGTCCACGAGTCCCCTCGTTGAAGCGGAAAGAGCACGAGAAGTCCGACGCCTCGCGGTCCGTGAAGCACAAGAAGTCCGATGTCTCGCAGTCCGTGAAGCACAAGTCCGACGTCTCGCGGTCCGTGCAGCAATCTCGGGTGTTCGGCAGCCGCTGAACAATCGCGCGGGTCACGTCACCAGTGTAACCGTACTCTCTTTTGCTCTGCGTGGTGTAGTGAATGACGAGAGGACACCATTTTGAGTCTGCACAGAGAATGTTATTATGACAGATTGGCAGCTTCAGCTCATTACATTAAATGTACTCTCCTTAGCTCAAGGTAAAGGTGGAAAAGCAAAGGCGAATGAAAGATGGAGGAAACGAGCGAGAGGCGCCGCGGAAGGCTACGAAGACAGGAAAGGGAAAGAAAACTAGTTCTCACAATTACAAAAATAAGCATGTGAACAGTGACAATCCACATATTACATTGTCAAAATAAAAATCATAAATGCATACCTGCACAGAGAATGTTATTATGACAGATCGGCAGCTTCAGCTCATTACATTAAATGTACACTGTCAACAATAATAACATTCTACAATATAACAAACTGTTTTTACATCAGTAAATATAACAAATGATTAAAATTAAACTTAAATATGCATTTGTGTGTGTGTTAATTATGGCCAGAGCCAAGTTCAATTTGGAAAAGGTAGAGCATACCTCCTTAGCTCAAGGTAAAGGTGGAAAAGACCGCTCAAGCAATAGTGCAACAGGTATGGCTGCTTGGACTATACCACCTTGACGTTAATCCAAGGGGGGGAAGAGGTGAAACCACTGTCACTTTACCGACTCTTTTTACATTTATATTGTGAACCCAAAACAATTTTATATGAACAGTAAGTAAACAGTGGGAAAATATAGTGAAATCAATATACCCGAAATAATCCTGTTACACGACCACAAGTCAGGTAAGCTAACCTGTATTTTTTTTAACTCTATGCGTTATGACGTCTTTCACAATTATCCGGAATATGCAGGTGTAAGTAATATGAATCATCCACATATCTTTTGCGACTTCATTATCTGAGATGTGAAACACATGAAGCTGCCTGAAGACAATCAGTGCAGTCCCGTGCGCACACACATAAGAGACACGAACGTGCTGGTGGAGTGAGTGTGTGTTTACAGCAGTTTGGCTGATAAATATGAATTTGTAGCTAAATCGTTTGCCCGGAAAGCAGCATTTCGTATTGTTTACATCGTTGCTACAGCATACCGTTAACGCTAGACACTGTACATGTCATGATCAATTTTAACAAATAAAAACACTTACTTGTAGCTTACAACTTCTGCTTTGAGAGATTTTAGCCGAATCCAGCACTGAACTGGCAGAGATTCTAGAGCTGTTTTGTCAAATCATGCTTGGTGATTATTTTATAATTCTCTGGAAGATAATTAATATTGAACTGTAAGCACTTCTGTCTTTGTGTCGTGTCCTTTGGAAGCCCAAATACAGAAACAGATGAAGCTCTGTGGAAACAGCTGTGTTTAGACGCATTTATAGCATCTCTGCTATAACGTTACAGTGCATCTGGCCACGGCCTTTACCTGCATGCACAGTGTGTGTGCGCAGTAAACAAGCTTGTGATGTCACAGGGGGCGGAAGTATTTTTTTGTAGTCCCCAAAATTGGTTCATTGTAGGCTTTGCTAAGCTAACTCTGTAAAAACCAAGGTCTCCCTTTGCATTGAACTTAGAACTTTTTACATTCAGAGATGTTGTTTATGTTCACACAGCTATATTACACATCAAGTAAAGTTTAAAATATGAGATCGTAGTGGACCATCCCTTTAAAAAGATTTTTAATAAAACAAAAAATTATTTATAAATGAACCATCTGCAAAGGTCTCATTAATCTAATCTCGTGAGCTTGAGATTTATTTCGATATGTCATAATTAGAGATACAATAATTCACAGTGAACATGAAATTTAAATCAATAAAAACTTTGAATGCATCATGATACAAGTGTTAGACAGAGGGTGGCAATGTTTTACAGCAGCAAACAAACTTGTGTTGTCTACACCAGGGGTTTTCAAACTTTTTCAGCTGAGGGCCCCTTTGTGTAGGGCGAATTCTTTCGGGGACCCCCAAAAAATAAAAATCACACCACCCCCTCAAATTAACAACTGTACTTAATTTTTTTAAATTGTATTATTCAATACATTTATATTATTATATATTATTCAATAAATCTATATTATTCATTATCTGGATTAATTTTTGTAAGATGTTAGTTGAGTTGACATGGTTTCAGTGCTTCAATCTATTGATCAAATCTTCATGCGCAGTGTTCATTGTGGTCTGCTCTAACTGGATTCCATCAAGCCATATTTTGTGTTCGAGTCATCACGTTTACATAGTTTTTTATGCCATTTTTATGCTTTTTTTCAGCCTATGCACAGCTAGACTCTTCTGTATTTACCCTTACAGCAGAGACTCTAAATGTATCTAAAGATTTAAAGTTTTAAAGAGTTTTGTCATTCATCAGCCTGTTAACAGTTCACTGTACTGTTGTAACTAGCAATACTACAATAGAGGCTGTAGTGGTTCAGTGTGTTTTGTTTATTTTTATTCATTTTTTTTTGTGCACATCATAATTTACTCAGGTCGACAATCCTGACTTACACTGATAAAAAATAATTTCCTAAATGCAATCTAGAATTGGGTATTCAAGTTCAAAGAGCCACAAATTTTACTTTGCTTAATTTTAGAAGCTTTGCTGACTTTAAAATGTTCATACCAGTGTGTTCTATTAATAATAATACTGAACATTACATTTAAATTAGTTACACAAACAAATATGGGAAAAAAGTGGAACACCTTGAAAAAAATGCATTTATATTCAGAGTATTAAAATTTGATCAGATATGTTGAGCTCCATTAAATACAGAGCACTAATACATTTTAATATTTAATAATTAATTAGCTCTATAACATAACATAAACAGATACATTATAATTTTTAAAGGCTATAGTGGTTTTTCTCAGGGTGTTTTTTTTAATCATCCAGTTATGAACCAATGTGAGTAAGAGGTTCACTGCAGAGCTCATCCAGCTGTCATTAGTGTAACAGGAGTGAAACTGAGCACTTGCTGATGTGATGACAGCTCCATTCATTGTTATTGCAGCACTTTTTGCTTTACAATTTTAATATGTTTGTTTGCCATGCTGCAAAGAGGACCGTCTGATATTTTTACAATGCAAAGTGTAAAGCCTGTCGCACTTTGGACGAGGTGCAATGTTGTGCCGTGTCTTTAAAATGCTATTTGTTCCCCATGAGTGAAGCCTGTGCAGAGAGGCGCGCACTCCGCAGCACCCAGCTGATCGGTTACTTAGGAACGCAAGCCATAAACAGAGAAGTGCTTTCAGACACCGATAATGTTCTTATTGATTATGTATTTTAACTGAAATATTGTCAGTAAATAGACCTGAGCATTCATTTAGTTGTTTAGCGTAAAAGAGGTAAGTGAAAGGTAAACGTCGTCAGGTGCAGCAGACAAGAGCCAAAAATCACAGGAAGTGCCCGGCCAGAAGCGCTTATTCAATAAAAGTCCCCGTGCACAGAGGCGGGCCGCTGCGCTTCTTTTCCTGTTTCACGAAAGTGTCAACTGCATTTAAATAACATAAGCATAAAGCTTAATTTTTGCAGTACTTTTGAGCTCAAATTATAATAAAAATATATTAACCTTCAGAATGATGCTGGACACAAAATTCATCCATGTGGAGCCATTGATTACCCCTTATCTAAAAATTTTTGCGGCCCCCCTAGCGCCATCTGGCGGCCCCCCAGGGGGCCGCGGCCCCCAGTTTGAAAACCCCTGGTCTACACATCAGCTATTACAAATTTCCAGCAGCAAACAGTTTCAAGCATGGCGATGAGTGTTTATATTATTAATGAAGCGCCATCCTTATTTAAATCAGTGCAAAATAAAAATGTTATAAAGTTTATATAATGTAATAAAGTGTTCTAGTTCTAGTGACTACACAGTTAAATATGATAAGTTACTTTGAATAAAATAAGACCTGTGGTGTTTCTACAGTCAGGTGTTTTTCTAAAGCTGCAGTTCCTCAATCTTTCCGCTAGAGGTCAGTGGACATAAACTGTGTATTACACTTTTATCTGACACCAATTTGGATTGTTGTTACAATAAAACCATACAGGATCATTCAAAAAATGCACCATCTATTGTAGCTGATGTCTCAATGTCAAACATTAGCTTTATGTATCCTGTATTATCAGGCAATTTGCAAGTGCATAGTTTTAATACTTCTAGTTAAATGGCCCACTTCACTTTTTTTAAGTATTAGTTTGTGTAAGAAGAGCAAATGCTGATCCTAGAACAAATGAATATTTAACTAATGTAGTATTGTGACTTCACTCAATGAATTAAATTAAAATGAAAGTACAGCTTAACATTTATTCCAGGGAGTCATCTATACTGAGAAAGGATTGTGTGTATGCTAATCAATTGTTTCACGCTGTTTTCTAATTTAATGCAAAATGCTTATTGAGAAATATGATGAAGTCTATATGATGAAACTGCACGCTTAAAAAAACAGGACAGATGAGGCCAACTTTAACATGGCAAACAAATTTACTTGTGTGTATTTTTGTTGTTTTGTGTTTACCAGAACATTCATCAGCATCTATTGTTGTAGCTTTTACTTTATCTTAATTCAGATTTTGTTAGTTTGTTTGAAGCTAAGCAAATCAAATTCTTGTTTTTTTTTTTTTTTTTTTGAGAGGAAATTTGCCCTTATAAATCTTTTCTTCAGAACAGAATTAAATGATTTGTGAAAGTTGCATGATTCCTACCAGGGTTTAACTACTGACTTCTTATTTAATAAAGAAAAAACTAAGGAAAATGAAAACATTTATGGGTCATTATCTCTATAAAGTGCCTCTGATGTTCCACAAGATTAAATCAGTCCTATATGAACATAGTGTAAAATAATGAAATTCTGATGTGTTGATATTGTGTTAATTTGCAAGTACAACTTGTACTAACCCTAACCCCAACCCCAAACTTATAGTCTACTGATAATCTAATAAGAACTAGTTGGCATGTAGATGCAATGTAACTTCAACTCAACAAATGGACCATCAAAATAAAGTGTGACCAACGATTTGTAAATATTCTTATTGTCTTTAACAAGTTATTTGACAAAATAAGTCATTTGGATCACTTTTATTTTGTTTTTATAATATTATTAATCATTTTGCATGTGTCCTTGAAATCGCTATCCACCCTGTCATGATGTGGTAAATGCCCCTTTAAGACCCCCTCTGATGTACTCATTGGCATCCCTCATGCCCATTTTGCTTTTCTTCAGATGAGGTTAAAACATCTGATGTGCACTTTAAAACTATCTACACTTGTTATCTATTTTCCCCTCATATTGTGTTTGAAACTGAAACTCAAGCTTAACATTTTACTCCCTATCATAGTCAAATATTAATGAATATAAATAATTTTCAAAAAACAAAAATAAAGCTTGTAAACTGTGTACAAAGAGCTTGAATATACAAACACTTGAATATATAAACATCAGCTGCAGGTACAACATGTGCTGAATGAATGCTATCTTTAGCCAAAAATGTCCTCCATGTCATTGTCCACCCTGTCACAAATCCTTCCTTGACAGGGTGAACATATGCATTGTTATTTATTTATTTATTTTTTTTTAGTGTTAATTTGTGAATGTTTTATGTTACAACACTTATACACACAAACTACACCAGTAGATACAATACATGAGTGGACAATACAAACCTTTTGGCAATATCTGTTTCAGTCTTTATAAAGGAAATCCTTTTAAAGTCTAAAAAATGGAGCTTATTGAGTGTTTAAATAAAAAATACATGCCAATGTCCACCCTGTCATCTTGTTTGCCATGTTCAAATTTCATGAAAATAAACTAATTATTTATATACATGCAAAAGAATGTGCAACAATTGCATATTTTGTTGGGAAATAAGTGGTTTGTATTATTTCATTAATCTAAATAGACTTTTCAGTAAAGGGACACATTATCTTTATGAAAATATACATTTTATAATTACACTGCAATGAAAATACACTTATACTACTTGAAATTTGTCCATGACAGGGATAATTTGAGGTTTTTTACGGTTTTTCTGCTTGCAGATTATTTGTTAAAAGTGCAGGAGCTTTATCAACATTCATTTCCTACAGCCTGTGCTCTAATTAAAACAACTATGTGGTTAAATCAAAAATCTACAAACTTATTTAATTTTTTTAATTCTGACGTTTCAAAGGCACTTTATAGTGTTAATGACCCTTATAGTAAGTGAAAGTGTTTTTAAAATAAACAGCTCATCAATGCTTGCATGGCCGAACTGGCAGAAAAAACCTGTTGTTCAGGTAGAAACAGGTTTATACCTGTTAAACATCACTACCTCCACCCACAAACAGATTTTTCCTGATCTATCGCTGGCTACAAGAAGAAAAACACAATGATCAAAACCTCAGCACACAGGTATCGCATTTACAAATAAATATTTAGTCTATGTATTAAAATTCAATTTATAACAAAAACTAAACATGAGTTTATTTTAAAGGTGAAGTATTGTAAAAGTTGCAAGAACATCAGTTTCACTTTAGTTATTGTGCTAAAAACATTTCGGTGTTGAAAAGCATAAGAAATATTGGCTGATGTATTTAGTTTATTGTATGTTGTTAAACATGTTGGAGTAGAACCATGATTCAGAATTAATTTACAATTTCAGTATTTAGACAAAAGATTCACATCATGTTCACTACAAAACAAGAGTTACTCACTTGCAACTGCAGTAGCTACACTTATTTTAAGCAGAAAATTAATTTGACATCATAGTTCAATTTTATGAAGAACAAACAATACAAAATATTACATTTCTCAATTATCTATTTTTAACTTTAACGTGAAGTATTCTTGGATTACTTATTTCTACTTTAGTCTGTCTCAATGAAATGTTTAAAGGGGTGGTCCAGAGAGTAATTTTAAGGTTTGGTTGTGTTTAAAAGATGCAAAGCAATGTGTGCTCATGCTTCACTTGTAGAAAATCAGGTTATTTGTTCATATATCTCACTTTGATTATATACAGCTACTCAGCTAACATAAAAACAAATGTCATATGTCCTAGTTCCTCTGAAGGCCCGCCCTTAAGAGGCTCTGATTGGTCAGCTAACAAAATGTGTAGTGATTCGCCAATCAGCTCCACGTCACCAGTAAAGCATTGACCCGTGTGAGCTTTGATTGATTTTTCTGCTGCAACATGAGTTAGTAATATAAAACATTCACATATCTTTTGCGAGTTCCTTACTTGAGATGTAGAACGCAGTGAACGCTGCCCTATGAAGAGACACTGCGGCGCTGGTAAAGATTGTGGCTGTATACAGCATTTTGATGAATAAATATGAATTTGAAGCTAAATTGTTAGCGGTGCCAAACAGCATTTCCTGTTGTTTACATGCTTGTTACAACAAACCATTAACGCTAGACACAGTGCATGTCAAAGATCAATTTTAACATATTAAAATCACTTATAGGTTGTGGCTTAGAGCTCACAGCTTCTGTTTGGTGGAGCTTCTTCTTTGAGGAGTTTTTAGCTGAATCCAGCACTGAACTAGAAGAGATTCTGGAAGTTTTTCTTTGTCAAATGCTTGCTATATATATATTTTTATAATCCTTTGGAACATAATTAAAATTAAACTATAAGCACTTCTCTCTTTGTGTCGTGTCATTTGGAAGCCCAAACACAGAAACAAAAGAAGCTCTGTGGAAAGATCAGCGTTTGGACACCATTTTAGCTCTCTCTGCTACATTATAGCCGCTCCCCTCTGCTGTCCGGAGGGTATGCAGAGGTCTTGTAGAGTCAAGAAAGCTTTGGACAAACCTCCTTTAGAATAAAATATTAAATAACAGTATGTATCTTGGGGTTTTGTTCATGAGTGAGGGAAGGATGGAGCATGACATCGACAGTCATATTGGTGCAGCAGCAGTAATGCGGTCAATGTACCAGTCCGTTGTGCTAAAGAAGGAGCTGAACCAAGTGGCAAAGCTCTCGATTTACCAATCAATATATGTTCCTACTCTCACCTATGGTCATGAGCTTTGGGTCATGACTGTGTAAGACTTCACAATATCAGACCTTGAGAACTGTTATGGAATTTCATGAGACAAGACCATAAGAATTGATATGCAAAACAACAATAGACTTTCTGATCTGAGAAGAACATCAGGAAAGCATCTGTTCAACTGTTCTATTCAAATCACTGTTGACAATGCAAACACAGGCTGGAAAAACAAAGCTATACCACACCAGGGGGTAATGCGAGAAAGTCACCCTTCTCCTTTAACCTCATTTTCACATAAAATGTCCAGGGGTTTTAATATGGTGTAATTTGTATCTCTATATTCATGTTTGGTATCATTTTAAATGTCTCAGTGTGACTGGTAAATTGGTCTTAATTTCACTGTAATATTTTACTGGTTTAGGTTAATTTGGTTTTTGATTTGGATAAGATCTCTGCCAGATGCTCCTTCTCCTTAGAAATGGTTGACTCCTCAAATTCACCAGGCAAGGGTCTCTGTGACACCTCTATTGTCTTGATTTTTTGGCTGTTTGTTTTGACTTGAGTATATAAGGTAGAGATGTGGTATGGGTCAGGGGGATCTTGTAGCCAGAACCTCCATTGCAGCATCTTTGAGACTTATGGTGTAATGTACTTCTCTGGTCCGGTATGCATCCATAATTCTTTAATTTATCTTTGAGTGATGGATGTTGTATTCTTACAGTCTCATCCCTGAATTGGCTTCCTGGTGGTTTTATTATGTAATTGTCAGAATACAATTTTACCTGACAAATAAAAGTTTTGATTCATTCTAAATTCTCCTGAAATCTTTTATATCCAGTAGATTAAGTGGAGTCTTACACTATCTTTATGGTTCGACATGATTAGATTTTGATTCTAAGGCACATTTGACTGTACAGAGCCGTTTTGGCATGTCAGCATGGAGATCTTTAATCAACTTATTGCTGAAAGTAGCAAGTTGCACGTGCTTGGCTATTTTTGCTATTCGTTTAGTAATGTGTGAGCAGTTGGCAACCAGCCTATTTGATTTTTAGTTAATCCTGCGCCCTCTAATTTCAGAGTGTCGACATACTGTCCGTGAGAAGATGCACAAACCCTGGGCGTGAAACTCTGAGCTCTAAATCCAAACTCTAAATTAAGTCACAAATGATGAATGTGATCCATTCTTCATTCATTCATTTTTCTTGTCGGCTTGGTCCCTTTATTAATCCGGGGTTGCCACAGCGGAATGAACCGCCAACTTATCCAGCAAGTTTTTACACAGCGGATGCCCTTCCACTCACAACCCATCTCTGGGAAACATCCACACACACATTTACACGCACACTCATACACTACGGACAATTTTAGCCTACCCATTTCACCTGTACTGCATGTGTTTGGACTGTGGGGAAAACCGGAGCACCCAGAGGAAACTCGCGCGAAGGCAGGGAGAACATGCAAACTCCACACAGAAAGGCCAACTGAGCCAAGGTTCGAACCAGTGACCCAGCGACCTTCTTGCTGTGAGGCCACAGCACTACCTACTGCGCCACTGCCTCGCCGTGATCCGTTCTTACAATTAGAAATACTGTCTAAATTTTAAGATCACTTAAATTGTAATCTTTCAAACAACACAATTCTTTTCAGAAGCACTAGAAAAGGCTAACATGCATTTAACCTTTGACCATGCTGTTAGTTTCCTCATTGGACTAATAGATGGACTCCTACAACTGAAAGGACAAGATCTCGGATACAATCGGCAGAATTGAGTTTCCTTACATGGTGGCAGGGCACACCCTTATAGACAGGGTAAGGAGCTCTGTCACCCAGGAGGAGCTCGGAGTAGAGCCGCTGCCACTCACATCAAGAGAAGTCAGCTGAGGTGGCCCGGGCATCAGGCATGTTTCGGATGCCTCCTGGACGCCTACCTAGGGAAGTATTCCAGACATGTTCCACTGGGCGGAGGCCTCGACGAAGCCCTAGGACAGGCTGAAGGGACTAATGCCCAATCCCAATTCTACCCCTTAGCCCATCCCCTTACCCCTACCCCTTGTTCTGCATGTTCACGTGATGGGGTAGGGGTGTCTCAATTCTCTTTAGCTTTAGGTGTAGGGCTAAGGGGAAGGGCTAGATACCCCTTAAAACAAAGATTTTTCAGGACCACACTCGAAACCGAGGGGTAATAAAATTTCACAGAATACACCATCTACAATGGCAGCATGTCTGCACACGGAAAGCAGGAGATCCACAAATTTGTATTTTTCTTGTCATTATTATGAATTTTTAAGACAAACAAGCAAGAGATTGTGATGACATATGATGACGTGTGCAGGTGCTGTAGTGGTGTCCTATTTCTTAGGGTTAAATTTTAAAGCCCTTCCCCTTCACACTCTGTTTCAAGGGCCAAGGGGGAGGGGTACAAAAATAGAATTGGGATTGGGCCTATGTTTTTCGGCTGGCCTGGGAACGCCTCTGGATCCCCCCGAAGGTGCTAGAGGAAGTGTCTGGGGAGAAGGAAGACTGGGGTTCTCTCCTGAGACTGCAGCTAAAGACTGTTTACATTTAGTTAAAGTCAGAATTATTAGCCTTTGAGTTTTTTTTTCTTTTTAAATTGTTTCCCAAATGATGTTAGACAAAGCGAAGAAATTTTCACAGTATGTCTGATATTTTTTTCTTCTGGAGAAAGTCTTATTTGTTTTATTTCAGCTAGAATGGAAGCAGTTTAAAAAAAAATAAATACTATTTTAGGGACAAAATTATTAGCCCCTTTAAGCTAATGCTTTTTCAGATAGTCTACATAACAAACCATCGTTATACAATAACTTGCCTAATTACCCTAATTAATCTAGTAAAGCCTTTAAATGTCACTTTAAGCTGTATAGAAGTGTCTTGAAGAATATCTAATCTAATATTATTTATGAGTGTTCTTGCACTATTATTATTTGAGTTATTAAAACTATTGTTAAGAAAAGTGTTGAAAAAAAATCTGCTCTCCGTTAAACAAAAATTGGGGAAAAAATAATTCAGGGGGTCTAATAATTCTGACTTCAACTGTATTCATTTTAAAATGCATTGTGCTGTGGTTATTCACTCAAAAGTGCTGCAGACCCATTTTAGTTTGAAAACGCAGGTTGTTTTTTAAAAATGAGGTCATGGCAGTGCACATTTGCTGACTGAACAAAAGGCTAAGGTAAAACTTAAAAACTCATGGTCTTGAGGATAACTTCATTTGTTTAAATACTGTAAACATGCTATGTATTCTATGCTGAGGTACAGTATTCCTAAAGGGTATTTAAGTGTTACTTTAGGGGATTTGTTTTCACAATGTATACAAATCATATCAAAAACCGTGACAACAGAAACAAACTAACAATTTTGAAAAGCTTTTTGACGGTAATATAATTACTCACATTTATGTACATATGTGCAGCTCCATTCAACAGTATGTGCTGAAATGAAGAGGAACTCTGTTACTGTGTGCACATATCTCCATGGAAGAGACAGAATTTGAAGAAGATGATCAGCTAGAGACTGATTTGGGAGACGAAGGAGAAAACACAATATCGAAATGTCAAAAGCTGAAAACACAGGTGAGAACCTGACTAATTTTCAGTTTCAGAAACAATTCAATTCAGCTTTAGTACACAACTTAATTTATTTTAGCACTTTTCTTTTGTATATTATTTAAAAATGACAAATTGAAAAGATTTTATTCTCAAGACTTAAACCATGGTCTCACACTTTCACATAAAGTATGCAATTAGCGGGTATTATTGTAATTGCTGCTGTCAATTCGTTAAGGAAATGTCTATATCTTAGTATGTTACTGTGATGAAAGTCAAATATATGTACTGTACGGCTTTGTTCCATACAGAGACTGTTGCCTGCAATCCTCCTCGCAGAAGAAGAAGGAGCAAAGACAAACCTCCTCAGAGTAAGTCTTCAACTATTCTTAAAAGTAGAAATCAGTTTGAACTTTTACTTGTGAATTCTGGTCTTTTGTGATGTTGAATTGCCATCATAACACATTACATATCAAATATGCTCAGAGTAACCGTATGAAGTTATTTCACTCACTCCTTCACTCATTGCAGTGAGGATTGTTCTCCTGGGGAAAAGTGTATTAGAAAACAGCCGTGTGGGAAACTTGATCTTGGGCAGATCAGCGTTTGACAGTGAAGCTCCTCCAGATGTTGTGGAGAGAGTGGGAGGAAGACTGAAGAACAGACACGTGACGCTCATCAACAGTCCTCAACTGCTCAACACACACATCTCAGATGATCAGATCACACAGATGGTCAGAGAGTGTGTGAGTTTGTCTGATCCAGGACCTCATGTGGTGCTTCTGCTCCTCCAACATCAGCAGTGTTCAGCAGAAGATCAAGAGCGTGTGGAGAAGCTGCAGGACTCTTTCTCTGAGCGCCTTCTTCAACACACCCTGGTGCTCAGCACACAAGAGCCCACTGAACCCAATCAGATCCTGCAGAAGATCATCCAGAAGTGCTCCAACAGACACTTCAGTCTTCAGACAAGCAGCTCTGCTGATCATCTTCTGCAGGCCTTTGAGGACATCGAGCGGAGCAATGAGGGACGACACCTGATTTCTGCTCAATATGAAGCTTATAAGTATTTCTCAGTGGAACAACAGGCCACACAAAGAGGTGAGTGTGAGATTATCTGATGTTTCTTGTGATGTTTACACTGTTTAATCTTCTTCTGCAGTTTCAGACTGTGAGAGGCTGAATGTGTTGGTGTGTGGGAGCGACGGCTCACTGAAATCCTCCATCTCAGAGCTGATCCTGCAACACACACACAGAAGATCAGAAAGTGTGAGGACAGACGTGGATCTTCATGGTCGTCTTATCAATGTGCTGGAGCTTCCAGCTCTGTTCAACACTGGGCTCTCAGAGGAGGAAGTGATGCGCCAGACTCTCCGCTGTGTGTCTCGCTGTCATCCTGGAGTTCATGCTTTCCTCCTCATTATTCCTGACGCTCCACTGACTGATGAAGATAAAGCAGAAATGGAGGAGATCCAGAAGATCTTGAGCTCCAGAATCAACAAACACATCATGATCCTCATCATGCAGAATTCAGATCATCAGACAGCAGAACTCAATGAAGAAACACAGACTGTCATTCAGAGTTTTGGAGGAAGACATCGTTACTTTAATCCTGAAACACAAGTGTCCACATTGATGGAGAACATTGAGAAGATGCTGGAGGAAAACAGAGGAGGCTTTTACTCCACAGAGACATTTCTGGAGGTGCAGATGGAAAAACTGATGAAATATGAAGAGAAGAAGAAAACTAATTCATTGGACATACACTTACTACCAAAAGGTGATGATTTGAAAGAAATTAAAAATAGAAATTAAACTGAGAAATTAAAAAAAGCTTATTTATGAAATAATAAATAGCATAAAAGAAATTCTAAATGCTGGCATGGTGGTTCAGTGGTTAGCACTGTCACCTCAAAGCAAGAAGATGGCTGGTTCGAGCCTCGGCTTGAACAGTTGGCATTTCTGTGTGGAGTTTGATTGTTCTCCCCGTGTTGGCGTGGGTTTCCTCCGGGTGCTCCAGTTTCCCCCCAGGGTCCAAACACATGAGCTATAGGGGAATTAATTAACTAAATTGACCACAGTGTATGAGTGAGTGTGTGTTTCCCAGTACTGGGTTGCAGCTGGAAGGACATCTGCTGCATAAAACATATGCTGGATAAGTTGGTGGTTTATTCCACTGTGGCGACCCCTGAAATTGAGACTAGGCTGAAGGAAAATGAATGAAGGAATGAATTCTAAAATAGTTTTGTGGTGTTTATGAAATTTTAACAGCAGAGGTGAAATTCAGAACTGCAACAATTTGAATGATCAAACGTCAATTTATTCTACTTTTTAAATTAATATTACTATTTTGGCCAGCACAGAACTACTACAATTCTCAGGAGCAATTAAACAAATTTAACAGTAAATCTATGAACTTACATAAAAATATACACATTTTGTTACAAATAAATATAGATTGAAGTTTAGCATTTAAATTAAGAGCATGTTTCTCCTTTCAAATGAAACACTCACCACACACTGATTCACATCTGTTAATGCGGTTTAAAACTGGTGCATTTCCTCTTTTACAGGTTCAGCTGAGAGTGAAAAAGAACTGAGGATTGTTCTTCTGGGAAAAACTGGAGTTGGTAAAAGTGCAACAGGAAACACAATATTAAGAAGAGACGCATTTAAAGCAGAAGAATCATTTGAGTCAGTGTCCAGTGAGAGTGAAGGAAAGTCAACTAAAATCAATGGCAGACGCATCACTGTGATCGACACTCCAGGACTGTTTGATACTGAACTCAGTAATGAGGAGATCAAGAGAGAAATCAGACACTGCATCTCCATGATTCTGCCTGGACCACATGTGTTTCTCCTGCTGATTCCACTGGGACAAAGATTCACTAAAGAAGAGGAATTATCAGTGAAGATCATCCAGGAGACGTTTGGTGAACACTCTCTAATGTTCACAATAGTGCTCTTTACCAGAGGAGACTTCCTGAAGAAGAAAACCATTGATCAGTGTTTGGGGAAACCTGGATCTGTGGTCAGAAAACTGCTTAAAACTTGTGGAAACAGATTCCATGTGTTCAACAATAATGAGCCTGAAGACCGAACACAAGTGTCTGAACTACTGGAGAAGATAGACAACATGGTGAAGGCAAACGGAGGAAGCTTCTACTCATGTAAGATGTTCAGAGAAATGGAGAGAGAAAAACAAGAACAGCAGACGAGGATCCTGATGGACAGAGTCAGAGAAACAGAAGAAAAGATGAAGAAACTAGAGGATGAGAAAGACAGAATAAAGATAATGATGGAGGAAAAACAAGAAAATCATGATACACTTAGACATGAAGTAGAAGAAATGAGGAATGAAAAAGAGAAACTTCAGATCAAGTATGAGACAGAGACAGACAGACTGATGAAGAGAATAGAGACTGAGAGGAAGAAAAGAGAAGAAGAGTATACAGAAAGAGAAGAGAAATATAAAACACAAATAAAAGAGAAAGAGACTGAGGTGAAGAAAGAGCGAGAGACGTTTAGATGTGAAATAGAGGAAATCAGGAGAGAAAAAAAGAAACTTCAGATCCAACATGAGGCAGAAACAGACAGACTGATGAAGAGAATAGAGGATGAACGAGAGATTCATGAAACGGAGAAAAAGAGAAGAGAAGATGAATTTAATGAGAGAGAAGAACAATACAAAAAAGAAATAAAAGCAAAGAAAGAGAGTGAGCAAAAGATGTGTGAGGAGATGAGGAGAGAACAAGAGGAATGTGAAAAACTGAAACAAGAAGAAAATAAAAGACGAGTAGGAGAGGATGAGGAAAGAAGAGAGAAAGAACAGAGAGAATTTTATGAGAAACTGGAAAAAGAGAAAGAAGATATTCAGTCTAAACATGAAGAAGAAGAAAAAAAGATGAAGATTCAGATAGAGCAAATTAATAGAGAAAGAGAAGAACTGATGAAGAAACATGAAGAAGAGAAAGAGAGAATGAAGATGATGATGGAGGAGGAACGACAGAAACAGGAGAAAGAGAAGAAGAGCATAGAAGAACTGATGAAGAAACATGAAGAAGACAAAGAGAGAATGAAGATAAAGATGGAGGAGGAACGACAGAGTCAAGAGAAAGAGAGAAAGACAAGAGAAGAAGAACTCAAAGGAGAAATAAGAGAAGAAGAGAAACATCAGAGAGAGATAAAAGAGGACATGAAGAGAGAACGAGAGACATTTAGACATGAAATAGAGGAAATGAGGAAAGAAAAAGAGACAATAAAAACTGAATATGAGACAGAAATAGACCGACTGAACAATAGAATAGAAAATGAAAAGAAGAAAAGAATTGAAGAATTTATAAAAACAGAAGAACAATATAAAACACAAATCAAAGCAAAAGAGGAGACTGAGAGAGAGATGAAAGAAAAGATGAAGAGAGAACGAGAGGAATGGGAGAAACTAAACCAAGAGAAAAACAAAAGAACAGAAAAAGATTGGCATGAATTTAATGGAAAATTGAAACAAGAAAGAAATAGACTGGAACGAGAGAAAGACGATCTTCAGTCTAAACATGAAGAAGAAGAAAACAAGATGAAGATCCAGATAGAACAAATAAACAGAGAAAGAGAAGAACTGATGAAGAGACACGAAGAAGAGAAAGAGAAAATGAAGATAATGATGGAGGAAGAGCGACAGAATCAGGAGAAAGAGAGAAAGAGAAGAGAAGAAGAACTGAAAGAAGAAATAAGAGAAGAAGAGAAACATCAGAGAGAGATGAAAGAGGAGATGAAGAGAGAACAAGAGACATTTAGACATGAAATAGAGGAAATGAGGAAAGAAAAAGAGACAATAAAAATTGAACATGAGACAGAAACAGACAGACTGATGAAGAGACTAGAGGATGAACGAGAGAATTATGAATTAAAGAGAAAGAGAAGAGAAGAAGAGTTTAATCAGAGAGCAGACCAATATAAAAGAGAAATTAAAAAGGCAGAAGAGAGTGAAGAAAAGATGCAGGAGGAGATAAATAAAGAATGGGGGAAAATGGAGAAACTGAAACAAGAAGAAAAGAAGAGAAGAGTAGAGGATGAGAAAAGAAGAGAAAAAGAACAGAGAGAATTTAATGAGAAACTGAAAGGAGAGAAATACAGAATGGAGAGAGAGAAAGAAGATCTTCAGTCTAAACATGAAGAAGAAAAAAATAAGATGAAGATCCAGATAGAACAAATGAACAGAGAAAGTGAAGAACTGATGAAGAAACACGAAGAAGAGAAAGAGAGAATGAAGATGATGATGGAGGAAGAGCGACAGAGTCAGGATAAGGAGATAAAGAAAAGAGAAGATGAATATACAGTAAGAGAAACACAATATAAAACACAGATAATCCAAGAACGAAAGGAATGGGAAAAACAGATACAAGAGGAAAAGAAGAGAAGAGAAGAAGATGAAAAAAGAAAAACGAAAGAAAAACAGATATCTGATGAACAGATGCAGAGACTGAAGAGTGAAGTTGAGGGGAAAATCAAAGAGATAGAGAGAATAGAAAAAGAAAAACAAGAACAACTAGAGGATTCAGAGAAGAGACTGAAAGAAGGAAGAAAGATGAGAGAAGATCAACAAAAGACAAATGAAGATAATCTGAAACTGCTGGAAGAACAGCATGAAGAAGAACTGAAGAGGAGACGAGTGGAGTGGAGATGGGACTATCATCTATTTCACAGACTTCATCTTGATTTTCGAAACCTCAAAAAACTTAGGTCAGATGCTCTTCACATAACTAAACATTCATTAAGGTCTCGTTATTTGTGTGCTGAAGAGGAGCTGATTCAGACATTCATACAGAAACTACTGATGATGGACTATAGAGCACGATACATTAGAGTCAAAGAGACCAGAGAACATCAAATCCAGCAGAGAGAAGGTAACAGCGGTCATATGTTATCTTTGTCTTCATATAACACAACATCAACTCAGTCTGAGCGAATTCACCCGATGGATGTTCAGATGGCTGTGTTTCATTGTGCTGATGGTTTCCTGAGACAGCTGATGGTCACTAAACTGTCCCAGTGTCAGTTCGCTCTGCCTCTGCTTGTTCCTGATATATTCACAAAACAGATTGAGTTTCCTCTCTGGACATTCAGACAAATCACCAAGAGCTGGAAGATCAGAAACACCAACAATGAAACCATCAGTCAAACCCAGCCCATCTACAAGGCACAAACTCCAATGGTGTTTTTCTTCAGGTTTGGCTCTGTGTCTTCATCCAAGTCTCAGCTGATGAACAGTCTGATCAATGACAAACACAACACGTTCTTCCACAGGAACTGCCCAGGCAGCAGCAGATCCAGAGTCCTGATGGATGGAGTGGTGGAGATCGCCTGGTTCTGCCCTTCTGGATCAGATGATGATAAATTCATTGACTTTGTGGCCTTCTGTAATCTACATGGAGATGCAGGAGACCATGAGAAACAGTGGAGGATCCTTACTGACATGGCCTCAGTCAATGTGGTTATTTTACCACAAATAGACAGGAACGACAAGCATGCAGAAACAATCCAAAGCTTGTATAAGAACAGTAAGCCACTCATTTGCCTTTTAACTGAGAATGAAAATGTAATCAGGACCAAAAAAGGAAACTATACAATTGGCCTGAAAGGCAGAAATCAGTCAGATGTGTATGAAGATCTCAGAGGAGCTATAAGCGATTGTATCTCAGAATCATCTCCCACTTTCAGACTTGAAGATGTGTCCAAACACTCAGACATCAGAGTAGATGAGGAAGATGATGAAGACTGCAGGAGAGGAAGAGCAGCAGCACAACAGATGATCAGTTTACTGAAGGAGAAAATACTGACAGAAATCAAAGAATCATTTCTGCCTCATCAGGGGAAACTGTGGCATCAGTGGAGTCAGAAGAACAAAGAACTACATCGACTTCAAGGAGAAATAGAAATCAGCAAAAAAAAAACAGAATTAATGCTAATTCGTGCAAAGCAACACAAATCTAACATCAGTGAGTTTATGAAGCTCTTTGTTAAAGAGATGAACTCGTACATAAATTCTGAACATAAGATGTTTTTTCTTAAATGGGTCGCAATCCTCCTGGATAAACATACATCAGCTGACCTTTCATATCTGTATCACAAATATGATGAAAAGTGGTCAGAAATCTCAAAATTGAAACTGAACCATGACAAAAGACAACTTAACACTAAACAAACTGAACTTGAGAGAATATCTGAGGATCTTCAAGCTGCAACCTTTGGTCTGGAGCACATCATGAGGGAGATCGGTCAGATCTATGAATCATGTTCATCTGTGAAGGAGAACAAGAAAGATCTGCCGGTTCACTTCTCTTCTCTCCCGAGTCTCGCAGCAGAGATGATGATCTCTGGGTTTCCACTGGAGCTGATGGATGGAGATGCTGCTCATGTTCCTCTGGTCTGGATCTCTGCTGTTTTTGATCAACTCATCCAGAAACTGGGAGACCGCACCAGAGTCTTTGTGCTGTCAGTTTTAGGGATCCAGAGCTCTGGGAAATCCACCATGCTGAACGCCATGTTTGGACTCCAGTTTGCCGTCAGTGCTGGCAGAACAACCAGAGGAGCTTTCATGCAGCTGGTCAAAGTGTCTGAGGAGATGAAAACACGGATGAACTGTGACTATATTCTGGTTGTTGATACTGAGGGTCTTCGTGCTCCAGAACTGGCTGGAAGATCAACAAGAGATCATGACAATGAATTGGCCACATTTGTTGTTGGTCTTGCAAATCTGACACTGGTCAATATCTTTGGGGAAAACCCGTCTGAGATGCAGGACGTTCTTCAGATTGTTGTTCAGGCCTTCATGAGGATGAAGAAGGTCAGACTTAATCCCAGTTGTGTGTTTGTGCATCAGAATGTTTCAGACATCACAGCTGGACAGAGACACATAGAGGGAAGACGACTGCAGGAGAAACTGGATGAGATGACAATACTTGTTGCTAAAGAAGAAGACTGTGATGCTCAATGTTTCAGTGATGTCATTAGATTTGATGTTCAGAATGATGTGAAGTATTTTGCTCAGCTCTGGGAGGGCAGTCCACCAATGGCTCCACCCAATCCAAACTACTCAGATAATATTCAAGAACTGAAGGAAACTATTTCATTTAAATACTCAAAATTGGATGGAATGATGGTGGATACATTAAAGGATCATATAAAAAATCTCTGGAAGCTTTTAATGAATGAAAAGTTTGTCATCAAAGCTTTTACTGAGTCTAAAAATATTCAGGAAAACAATGAAAGAGATCAAAATAATAAATTTAATGAGATTGTTAGGCTGCAGGACATCAAAGAACTTTCCTTTAAACTCAAAGACAAAGTAGATGACAAAGAAACACTGAAGAAAGAGTTTAATTTGTTCTGGCAACAGTGTGATAAAGACATTGGGTACAGAAGAAAGAAAGACGAGTACTATAGTATTTTCTGGAAAAACTGTCATGAAGTAAAATCAGCTATAGAGTTCATCTGTCAGAAACTGAAAAAGCCCATTGAGCAGAGCGTCTACAAGAAAACTGCCAGAGATTTAGCAGATGAAATGAGATCAAACTGTGAATCACTGAATGGAAACAGATCAAATCTGGAGAAACACATCCTGAAGACACTGGCAGAAGAGGAGGACTTTGACAAATACATGAACTACATTCATAATCCCAAAGATCACTTCAAGAGTTTCATCAGAGATGAAGTCAGTCGCTACATCAGAGATAAGTTCAGCATCAGTGTTTTACCCAAGATGGAGGAGAACATTAAACTCCTGCAGCAGAAGATCATGAACGCAGCACATCAATCTACTGAACATGTTCAAGTCAACAGTGGAGATGTTGGTTTGTGGTTGAAGAGTTTCACACAGCAGCTCTCAGATCAGCTGATCTTCTCTAAAGAAGACCTCAGTGGAGTCAAACATGATGATGTTGATGATTTCAGACTCCTAGAAGATGTGATCAGACAAGAGCTTCCTGCTGTAATGTCAGACATCAGCAGCAGATTCAACACAGACACATTTCCAGTAAAGCTGGACTATAAGTTCAGGCCAGATGAGCTTCTGATTGATCACTTCTGTCGGTGCTGTTGGGTTCAGTGTCCGTTCTGTGGAGTCATCTGTACAAACACCATTGAGAAAGATCATAGAGACCACAATGCTCAATTCCATCGTAATACTGGACTATATGGATTGCATTATAAAAACACAACAAACTTGTCAATTACCATCTGCACATCAGCAGTAGCCAGTGATCAATATTTTCATCCCAATCAGTCAGATGAAAGGTTCCCTTGGAGAGAATACAGAAGAGCAGGAGGAGTTTATGCATGCTGGAGCATCACTCCTGATCTCTCTGAACTGCCCTACTGGAAGTGGTTTGTCTGTAGATTCCAGAAAGATTTGGAAAAATACTACAATAAAACATTTGAGCGGATGGGTAAGATACCAGATGAATGGAAAACACATACAAAAGAAGAAGTGTTTGGGAGTTTGAACTAATTTATATGACACGGATAAACACATACACACACACACACACACACACACACACACACACACACACACACACACACACACACCCCTATAATTTTTCTCATATCTCAAACAAACACTAAATGTTATTAAATATTAAGTGGTTTAAAATATAAGGCTTAGAATAGTAAATTATGGACATGTTTTCATATAAAAATATTTTGTAGCTCTAAATTTAGAACAAAAATTATTGAATAACTATTTAATTATTAAGTCAGTTAATCATATTTTTTTTTTTTTTCTGTTGGACACAACATAATATACTTAGCTTTTCTGTTAAGCGAGAAATCTGAAAACACGTACCATTAACTTTAACAGTAGGAAAAACAAATACCATGGATTCCAATGGCTAAAGGTTTCCAGCTTACAAAAATGACATTAAATAAATCAATAATTTAACTTTTAGAATCTCATTAAAGTTGAGGATCTGATCAAATCACATGACTATCTTAATAAACTTCATTCACTTCTATACATAAAATACTATAACTGATTATTTCCACATCTGCAGGCATACAAGAAATTCTTTATACTATATCTAAATAAAAAAGAGAGATAAAGCACCAGAGTAGGCCAATAGTGTGCAGTGACAGCAGTTTGA
Organism: Danio rerio; assembly: GCF_049306965.1. Taxonomy (NCBI): domain Eukaryota; kingdom Metazoa; phylum Chordata; class Actinopteri; order Cypriniformes; family Danionidae; genus Danio; species Danio rerio. Next base: position 2,896,389 of record NC_133178.1, read on the forward strand.
GCAACAAAAAACACAATAGACCTACTCTTTCACCGTTTGCTAGAAAATAAAACATATAGGATGTAGGATTAATCTACAAAAAAAAAAAAATCATAACTAATAAACTTAATTTTCTCATGCTATTACTTACATAATAATTATCTGAGAATAGAGAGGAAATGTAATAAACCAAGGGCTGATCTGTGGCCTACAATTATTAAAAATAATACTGTAAATACACATAATATATTCAAGAAACAAAATGTTTTGGATTCAGAGCTTAATATCTAGTGAATGTAATGTGAATAAAAAGTATTACTTTTATGTAAAATTCAAAATAAGGTTTACATTAGAGCACAATGCAAAATGCAGTAATGGATGATGATCTGACAATGAAGAATGTACAAGTGAGATAACCATTCATAATCTTGGAGGATCTTCATCTATAATAATCACATTCACATGCCTGTGATTCTGTGTTACTTTTAAATGTTGTAGTTTTTAATGGAGATGCTGTATCTTACATGTTGGCATGTTTGGCTGCACAGGTGATGGCATTTTGGGGACATTCGAATAATCATCTGTTCTCATTAGAATGCTAAGAACAGATGTAATTCTTTCTGGTGGACAAAAGCACTAGTTGAGCCATCTATATAAGTCTGGTCGCCCAGTTTCCACACACCAGAGATACATAATCTGTGCTAAAATTATCAGTTGTGTAAATGACAACATTGAACATCTGAACCTGAGAAACTGAAAAATCAGACAATAGTGAAAAACTGTTCAACAAACTAGCTTTTGGACAGGCAACTACTTCTACTCGTGAATATGTTTCCTATGTGTACATATGTCAAATGTGCTTATGCTTTTTTATTTGATTATCTCTGAATGCACAGAGCTACAAGATTAATTGTTTGGACTGACGTACCTCCTTTATCAAAACTGATCTCCTGCTTGATGTGTCTGTTATTATATGCGTCATAAATGGTGCAGATGACTGTTTTTCAATTAAACCACTTGTTTCATATTAACAGAGTTTCTGTCAGTTATTTTGTAATGTAATGTAATGTAATGTGTATTTATATAGCGCATTTATTGTGTATGGCCATACACCCAAAGTGCTTCACAATCATGAAGAGGGTCTCTCCACACCACCACCAGTGTGCAGCTCCACTTGGATGATGCGACGGCAGCCACAGGACAACAGCGCCAGTGCACTCACCACACGCCAGCTATTGGTGGAGTAGAGAGACAGTGATCGAGCAAATTCGGTGGAAGGGGATGATTGGGAGGCCATGATCGTAAGGGCCAATAGAGGGACTTTGGCCAGTACACCAGGGTTACACCCCTGCTCTTTCGCAGAGAGTCAGGACCTCAGTTGAACATCTCATGCAAAAGACAGCATCCACTGACAGTCTAGTGTCCCCTTCACTCTTACTGGGGCATTAGGACTCACACAGACCACAGGTTGAGCGCCCCCTGCTGGCCTCACTAACACAACTTCCAACAGCAACCTAGTGTTCCCTAGTAGTCTCCCATCCAGGTACTGACCAGGCTCAGCCCTGCTTAGCTTCAGTAAGTAACCGGTCTTGGGCTGCAGGGTGACATGGCTGTGGCTAAGGCTTTTACACTGTAAAAGTTCCTGTTACGTCCTTTTAGATGTTAATATTAAACTAGGAGTAGATGACATAACATACAATAGTTTAATGTGTGTGAGAAGCGGATGGAGAAAGAAATAAACTGAACCAAATAACACTGCAATTATTTATTGCCCATACATCCAATGAAACCAGTGAAAATATATTATACAGTGAAAGAAAAATGTTTACAATGATTAAATGATAAATTACCTGGGTGGAGAGGAAGTAGTTGAATGTGCTTAAATAAAAGAAATAAATATAACAAAACTCAGTAACTGTTTTCACCAAACTGAACTAAATATGAAAACCAAACGTCTTAACTGCTCTAACTGAAAACAAAACATACAGAAAACAGCACATTCTCCTGAACCTAGTGAACTAATACAAAATATCAAAGTGTTGTATATGTATATCGCGCAACTTACTCACTCCTACACCTCTCTGATGCATCACTCAAACTTGTCAGTTAACTGGACAAGTTCACAAGCAAATATATTGCATTATTAAATCGCAAACTTTAGACAAGAGCAGTAAACAAGCAAAACACATTCTCTCAGACTATCCCTCGCAAGAGAGACTGTCCTCACAGAGACCCACAGAAAGAATAAGAGCGAGAAGTGGCGAGAAGGAAAGAGACCGAGAGAGAGAGAGATATCGCCATTGCAGTTTGGGCTCGGCTTTTAGGCAAGGCAAGGCAAGGCAAGTTTATTTATATAGCACATTTCATACACAATGGCAATCCAAAGTGCTTTACATAAACAAGAATAAAAGAAACAAGTAAAATAAAAATAAAAACAATAATAAAAATGCATAAAAACAAAACATAAAAACAGGTAAAATGTGATATAAAAGAATGAAGAAGAAGAGAAAAACATAATAGTGCAATCTGTCGGACGCAGCACAGTGCTCATTCAGTAAAGGCACAGCTAAACAGATGTGTTTTCAGTCTTGATTTGAATGTGCCTAATGTTGGAGCACATCTGATCATTTCTGGAAGCTGATTCCAGCAGCGAGGGGCATAGTGGCTAAAAGCCGATTCACCCTGCTTTGACTGAACTCTTGGAACTTCTAGTTTATATGATCCTAATGATCTGAGTGATCTGTTAGGTTTGTATTGAGTGAGCATATCTGTGATGTATTGAGGTCCTAGGCCATTTAGTGATTTATAGACCAGTAATAATACTTTAAAATCTATTCTGAATGTAACTGGCAGCCAGTGTAAAGACCTGAGTACAGGTGTGATGTGCTCTGATTTTCTGGTTCTGGTCAGAGTTCTGGCTGCAGCGTTCTGGATGAGCTGCAACTGTCTGACTGTCTTTTTAGGAAAACCAGTGAGGAGTCCATTACAGTAATCCACCCTGCTGCTGATAAAAGCATGAACAAGTTTCTCTAAATCTTCACTGGAAACAAAGCATCTGATTCTTGCTATGTTTTTGAGATGATAGTATGCTGATTTACTGACTGCTTTGACATGACTGTTGAAACTCAGATCTGACTCCAGAGTCACACCAAGATTCTTGACCTTATTTTTTGTCGTTTGACCTTTAGTGCCAAGGTAAGCATTTACCTTGAGAACCTCATCTTTGTTTCCAAACACAATCATCTCAGTTTTCTCTTTGTTTAACTGAAGAAAGTTTTGGCACATCCAATTGCTCATTTCATCAATGCATTGGCAGAGGGTGTCAATGGGGCTGTAGTCATTAGGCTGTAAGGCTAGGTAGATCTGAGTGTCATCAGCATAGCTGTGGTAGGAGATTTGGTTCTTTCTCATTATTTGGCTTAGAGGGAGCATGTAAAGGTTGAACAGCAGAGGTGCCAGAATCGAGCCTTGTGGGACTCCACATGTCATGGGTGTCCACCTCGACCTGTGGTTACCTATACTGACATGGTAACCTCTACCTTCTAGGTAAGATCTAAACCATTTGAGGACCGTGCCAGACAGCCCAACCCAGTTTTCCAGCCTATCCAGACGTATGCTGTGATCGACAGTGTCAAATGCAGCACTGAGATCCAACAATACCAGCACTGTTATTTTACCTGAATCTGTATTTAGGCGTATATCATTGATTATCTTTATAAGAGCGCTCTCTGTACTGTGATGTGCTCTGAAACCAGATTGAAAATTGTCTAAACACCCCTTTAAGTTTAAGAACTTGTTAACCTGGTTAAAAACAACTTTTTCAATGATTTTGCCAATGAAAGGGAGATTTGAGATTGGCCTGTAATTGCTCAATAGGGTGTTATCCAGGTTGCTCTTCTTCAAGAGGGGTTTAACAACTGCAGTTTTAAGTGAGGTTGGAAAAATCCCTGAGAGAAGTGAAGCATTTACCACTTTTAGGGGATCCATTTCTAAACAGGTAAACACCGTTTTGAAGAATGATGTGGGGAGCGTGTCAAGACTGCAGGTTGATGTTTTCATAACTTGCACAATTTCTTCTAAGATTTTGTCGTTAATTGCCATGAAATCAGACATAATGTCTGACTTCTCAAGTTGTGGTTGAGCTTGTTTGATATCGACACAACTTGACTGATTGGATGAGCTGATTGCCTTTCTGATATTATTGATCTTATCAGTGAAGAAATGAGCAAACTCATTACATTTGCTTTCAGAGAGGAGCTCACTTGGAATCTGACTGGGGGGGTTTGTAAGTCTCTCTATCGTTGCAAAGAATGTGCGAGCATTATTTAAGTTGCTGTTTATAAGGCTTGAAAAGAAAGTCTGTCTAGCAGTGTTTAGTTCCATATTAAAAGCATGAAGACTGTCTTTATAGATGTTATAATGGACTACTAGTTTCGTCTTTCTCCACATACGCTCAGCTTTCCTGCACTGTCTTTTCATCATTTGTACTCTCGGTGACCTTGTCCAAGATCTCTTTTGCCTGCCAGTCATCTTCTTGACTTTAACAGGAGCGATGTCATTTATGACATTCTCAATTTTAGAATTGAACAAATCAAGGAGAGAATCAACAGAATCTGCAGATATACTTGGTGCTAGTGATATGGCCTTCATAAACTGCTCACTGGTGTTCTCATTTATGCATCTCTTTCTGACAGAGACAGATCTGTCTTTAATAGCTGGAGTGATCAATATATCAAAAAAGATACAGAAATGATCAGATAGTGCCACATCCTTAACAACAGTCGATGAAATGTGTAAACCCTTAGTTATAAGTAGATCAAGAGTGTGTCCACGATTGTGTGTGGGTCCTTGAACATGCTGAGTCAGATCAAAAGTGTTAAAAACAGTCATCAGTTCTTTTACAGCATTGATTTCTGGATTATCAATGTGAATATTAAAATCCCCAGCAATACTAAAATAATCAAATTCAGAGGTTACTATTGATAACAGCTCTGTAAAATCCTCAATAAAAGCTGGAGAATATTTTGGAGGTCTGTAGATAATGATCAGTAAGATGCGTGGAGACCCTTTTAGTGCTATACTCAGATATTCAAAAGACAGATAGTCACCAAATGACACTTGTTTACACTCATACACATCTTTAAACAGGGCAGCGATGCCTCCACCTCTCCTATTAGCTCTGCAAACACTCAAAAAGTCAAAGTTTAAAGGAGCTGCTTCATTCAGAACTGCTGCGCTACAACTGTCATCCAGCCAAGTTTCATTTAAAAGCATAAAATCAAGGCAATTTGTGTTGATAAAATCATTGACTAAAAGAGACTTATTGTTGAGTGATCTGACGTTTAAAAGCGCTAACTTAACAGTTTTAGCTGTTTTTTCTATAGTAGTCTCAGATCTACATTTAATAGACACTAGATTTGAATGATTTGCTAAACGGCCTGATGAAGTCTTTGGTTTTTTGTCACTTAACACAACACATATCTGCTTAGAGAAAGCTACAGACACACTGGGTTCCTGCTTGTTCTGAAAACATTTGATAAAGACACTGTTATCTAAGCAGGTCCCCGACACACATCACAGAGAGCTCTTGTGTTCACCAGCTGAAGATGGGGCGTTGTTGTTTGGGCCCTGGCAGTGTGATCGGAGGGCTCTTCCAGGTGGGCTCATAGGTGGTTGTGGAGCAGGCCGCTTTTTGGTTGGTAACTGGGGGCTTGCGGCAATGGAGTGTGAAAGTTTAGTTCCAGCACACACCAGTTCCTCCATCTTTTTTGAAAAACCCAAGAGTGGTGAACATTGTGACAATGAGAACGTGTCCGGTGACAGAGGCTGTGCATCTGGAGATTCTGTCTGCAGAAATATGTTTTCCTGAGGATAATTTTTGAGTGACGAGACTTGATGCTGTTCTGATGCGTCACAGTTTGCTTGTGTTGAGCAGAGGGCAACTGATAGTGTCTCTATCAACATTGGGTGTTTTGGCTGTGTGGCATTATCACTGTCCTTGGGTGATTCGTCAGCCACAAGTCCACTCAGGAGCTGATTTGAGGTCCTGTGGTCATCTGGACATTTGCTAGGTGTGTGTTTGCAATTCAGTTCAGTGGCATACACAGCGGATGGATGATTGAGGGAGAAAAAAATATTGTCCTTTAGCACCTTTGCACCAAGTTTGTTTGGATGAAGGCCGTCTGATGTAAACAGCTGTCTTTGGTTCCAGAAGAGATTGAAGTTGTCGATGAAATTCAGTCCTTTCCTGTAACATGTTTTCTGTAGCCATACATTTAGACCAAGAAGCCGTGAAAACATATTTGTCCCTCTTGCAGGGAGTGGTCCACTTATGAACGGCTGAACCTTCAATCTTTCAGCTGTTTCCAAGAGCTCACAGAAATCTTTCTTGAGCAGTTCTGACTGTTCCTTCCGAATATCATTCTTCCCCACATGGATGATAATCCGTTTTGCAGTACTGTGTTTTTTCAGAATTTCCTCAAGCTCTTTGTTTACATCAGAAACTGTTGCATGAGGAAAGTAGTATGTCATTGTAGATCTGCTCCTGAAATTCTTGATTATTGAATCTCCTACGACTAGTGTTCTTATTTCCGGTGTGATCGGAGCAGAATGCCGCTGTCTAGTCGGCCTTGAGCCTCTGTTCCATGCAGAATTAGTTGCTGAATCATGCGATCTCTGTCTGACTGCATTTGGGGATTCTTCACCCATATTACTCAAAACTTCATATCTGTTCTGAAGCTGTATTTGAGTCCGAGCTGTATTTGGGGTAGAAGACGCTAATGCGGCAGCGTATGATCTGACCCCTCGAGTACCCTTTGGTCTCGCACCTTGTTTATGCCAATGCTCATTTTCAACAGTTTTATTCTGTTTCTTTGTGCTCAAAACAGTAGCAGGAACAGATTTATGGGACTCACCGGCTGTGTGCTGAGAGAATCCACAATGAAGCTGAAGTTCTGGTCGGATCGCAAGCAACTTCGTTTCAAGAACTGCAATCTTTTGTAGAAGTTTGTGGCAGTTTGTACAGCAGTGAGAATCTGAATTAATCCGATCCAGAGGCATTTTCACAGCCGTGTCTTCCCGTCTCCGAAATGTAAGCAGCTGATAGCTGGTAGCGGGAGGATTGTTTAGACCGTAATTCCCCTCTTGTTAGTAAAGCTGTATTCCAGAAAGTTTGTAGAATCGATGCTGATCTTCAAGCCGTGTTGTTTGAGCACTGTGCTGATAGGCTCAAGTTAAAATTAGGGTATAAGATATAAAAGCAAGAGTGCGAAGAGCGGAGCAGTGGGCAAAGACGTCCGAACAGTAGCAAAGCAGGAAGTAAAGAAACGCTACGCCAACCAGCGATTGGTGGCACAAACCCAGCGTCAGCGGCCAACGTCATCAACCTGTAACACATGCATGAAACGACACACCCACTTACAAACGAACGCACACACTTATCCAAAATACGTTCTGCAAGGGAAAGTTACAATCATTCTTACTGTTCAAACTGTCATAGATTATTAAAGACACAAACCCCTCACTGCAAGTCCACTGCAAACCTCCTAATTCCTGCAGCACGAGGACTTTATGATTGTTTATTAGCGTCAAAAGTGGCTGATCTGTTTATTGAATTATTTGACTGTGTGTCACTGCATATAACGCGACTAAAACTATATAACTAATGAAATCTTTACTGTGCTGAGCGAGAGCGCTTTTTACTGAACTCATTTTTAATGAGCTCATCATCGGTGACATAAGCGTGCTCAGGCTCCGATGCAACGAGTAAAATTAAATAAAACTGTACTTTTCCAAAAGGAAGCCCTATGTTAACAGTATCCAGAAGCACCGTCGACTTTTTTGGGCTTGGTGGAAAGGTGCACTGTGGTCAGATGAATCAGAATTTCAGGTACTGTTTGGGAAAAACGGACACCGTGTCCTCCAGACCAAAGAAGAAAAGGATCATCCAGAGCAGGGGTGTCAAATGTACGGCCCCTGGGCTGGATCAGGCTCGCAAATGAATTTAACGCGAGATGATTCTGTAACCTCAAAATTTTTCAATAAAATATGCTGCTGTTCCATTTGTGTCCACTGAATGGCGCAACAGCAAACTTAATTTCATCCCATCTAGAGGCCTGAATCAGCGTCAGTTTGACAGCCATCTCAGAGAGAAAGACCTCTCGCTCTGCACGTTTCCTACTGCTGGTTCTGTGTGTGCGCGATCTGTCACACAGAAATTCTCACATGCTCTGCAGACCCACTGAGACACGACTTTTCCGCCAAAATGCATCCGACCGCAGCTGACTGCGCGCACAGCCGTGAGAGAAACATTAAATGATTAATTATTTAATAAACAACTCGGATAAACTTTATACTCAGAGAGAACAAAATGACATCTATAATGGCTGCAAAGTATTTTTACACCATCAGAAAAGGTTAACCAACTAATTTGCCTTATTTAAATAATCTACACTTTTTATTCTAGTAGTTGGTATAATTTTTTTGCAATAATGTCTAACTTTATTTTTTTCTGATATTTATTTCTCATTTGCTGCATATTTTTATAATTGAATGATGCTAATACATTACATTCTTTATACATATCTAAAATGTTTTGACAATTCTGTAAATGTCATTCCAATATAGCAACTTTAGAGAGAGAGAGAGAGAGAAAGAGAGCAGAGCACCTTTTACCTGTCAGTGGGTGCACATGAAATAGATATACATAATTCTAGCATGCTTCATTTGTGAATTGATTTGCCTGTATAGATTACTCTGAAACTGGTGTGTATAAAAACTGAATGCAGAGAAGTGTATTTAAATTATATGCAACTGAGGAACGATGGTTTTGTTGAAAAGATAAAGGCAACACTATTTAAAGTCTGTTCCTACAATTGACAAACTATACCCTCATTCTGCCTTTACTACCTGATCATCTACCCTGGTAAGAGCCCTTTCTTTCACACTATTTCAGACTCTACATGTTAAATTCAGTGTAGCACTCGGAGGGTTTTTCAGCTACAGTGTTTAACATCACTGTATTTTTATTGAACTTTTATTGGCAAATCCTTTAACTAAGGGTCTATAATTACAATATATTGGGACTCACTTTATATTAAGTGTCTTTAACTGCTATGTACCTACATTAAATATATAAATACAATCTACTTCTGCATTTATAAATGTCCTGCAGAACACTTGGCCGGATACAGGTTGGGTTTGGGACAGGTTTGGTGGTATGGGTAAGTTTATGGAGGTGGTTTATGGAGTAAGAGATGATCAACAGTGTAATTATAAGTGTAATTACAGAAATGAATTAGAGATAAAATGACATGCATGTATTTAGTCAAGCAGAAGTACAAAGTAAAACATGCATTTACACAATAAGTACATTGTAGTGAATGATTAATTTCAGGTTAAGTAGTTAAGGCCACTGAATATAAAGTGGAAATAAATATTGTGTAATAGCATTATACCATGCTCCCTATATTTTCAGTTTTATAAAAATGTTCTACAGAGGATTCTAGTATACATTTGAATCCAGAAGCAATCATTTGAAACACTGTGTGCATAACATTTCTAAAAGAAAAAAGCAAAGCACATCAAATAAATATTAACTGGTTATTTTTCAGAGGATCCTGTAAAAATGAAGAGCCTGAGGTTTGTTCTGATCACTCTGTTTCTTGCTGTGATGGTGCCTGATGCCACACAGGTAAACGTTATTTATACATTTCATGCAATTACACACACCACTTGACTTTATTTGGAGTGCTTTATTGCAGATCATTTGCCTCTATGTCTTTTTCATCCTCACAGCAAGAATTTGGAGACATGCTTGAATTTCCAAGATGCGGTCATCTCTATAATCACTATGCTGTGTTTGTTGATGATGTGGAAATAAGAGGAAAGCTGCATGGGCAAAATATTTTTGAAATGACAAGTATGGCACGTCCTCTCACTCAAATTGCTTGAATGCTCACTATTCTTTCATTAAGCTTTGCACTACGCATTCTTCTTTCACAGTAAACCCATCTGGCTGCCGATTTAGTACCCTGGAACACTTTCCTGTAAATAACTATTTAGATGATGATGAACATCCTCCACAGAACGTGCAAGATATTGTACAGGCCATTGAACACCTTATGGATGGAGAATGTGGACGGTGGTGGCTTACAAATAATTGTGAACACATCGCCACATATGTTCGATATGGTGCGAATAATTCACAGTGTAATCAGGTATGCAATAAAATGTGTGTAAAATCAATACTCCTGACAGAAAGATTGTGGTCAATAATGATCTAATATGTTTTATGCAGCCAGGAACTGTTGCTGGACCAATATGCAGATTTTTCAACTACATAAACCGGAGACAAAGAGCATGCAGAAGCGGAAACCTTTCTGGACGTGCCGCCGCAGCTTGAACATCTCTATCTACACTTTTATCAATAATTGTTCCTCTTGCTAATTCTAAAGGAGACATTAATAAAGTTGAGAGAACGCAACGCATGTGCAATCTGTCCTGTTGGTTTGTTTTGTTAATAGTGTAAGAATGGGTTTTCACCACAGCGGTTCGAACTGTACTTCTGTCGAGTGACTAAGAAGTTATCAGCATGATGGTAAAAAAACTGTACATTTCTAGTCAAACCATTCTTCTGCAATCTCATACCAAAAATGGAAATAAGGGCAGTATTATTAGCTATAAATGTGGGAGAGTGATGATAGTATGTGATTGTATTCTATTCCAATATGGAACAATTAAATGTTGATGTTAAATCAAAAATAATTCACAAATACTTCAAAATGAAATGATTTAGTGACAACAATTCTTTATGGTTGTAACAGAATGAAATGTCTGTCACTTTTAAGGAAAGAAAAATACTTTTCTAAGGGATACTACAGGGCACTAGAGGGCGCTGGTGAGATACATAGAGGGTATAAAGGGTGAGAAGAAGAAGAGGAAAGAGGTCAGTTTTTTTATGAAACACATGGGCTGCGTTCGAAATCGACTACTCAGTAGGTACTGCATTTGAATTTAAACGTACTACTCAGCTGTTAGAAAAGTACGTTCTATACAGTATGAAGGTGAAAAGTATGAATGGAATTCAGACGTACTACATCCGCTATTTTGTCATGGTCACGTGACCTATCTGCGTCAATTGCGTCACTTTATTCCCATTCATGAATTCGCTCGCAGGGCATAATGGGATAGCGCAGCGTGCATGAAATGCACACTCTAGAATCTCGCCGGACGTAGTAAGTCATCCGGGTACTTCTCGCATACTGATTTTCGAATTCTATGAATTCGGACATACTACTCGGCTCGCATACTGATTTTAGCGTACTTTATAGTATGGAAGTATGCAGTTTCGGACGCAGCCATGGTTCTTTGAGGACACTTCAAACTAACAGTAATTTTGTGAAGTATTAGTTGAGAAACCTGGAGTTTTAAGCTCAACTTAAGGACTTTCATAATATTTTAAGGGTATGGTGTCTGATTAATCTTGGATGATTTTTTTTGGAGGCCATCATGCAGTTTCATTAAAACATTAACTGAGTTTTGAAGAAGCGGATCAGTGATTTTCAACGCACTCAATGTTTTTCACTCAAAGGGATCATCATCAAACAGCTAAGACATCATATGATTTTTTTCTTGTGTTTGGGAGATTTATTAGTTTTGTTTTTGAGTGCATTGTTCAGTGAACCAGTATGCTTCCATTCGGGTAATAAAATATACATGCATTGAATAAATATTTGCTAGCATCAGTATTTCACTAATATCCTAGTAGTAACCTTTTTTAAATGTGACTACAATGAATAAAACAATTGAAAAGTCACATGGTTACAACGGAATTAATTACAAAATAACTGTAAAACATGAAATGATAAAATATGAAATGACTTAAATTGTACCCAGCTTAAATGTAAAAAGAAAGTTACCTAAGAAAGAAAGAGACAGGGGGATGGATAGACAAAGAGAGTGAGTAGGCCTCAAAGAGCCTGAGAGCGGTAGAGTCAGAGAAGACAAACTGCAAAGCAGGAAAAGACCAGACCAAGAAAAGAGGCAGAGCAAAGTTTAACATCTACTTTGTCTCTTTCTTGACCATGTGACCAAAGCCCAAATACTGAGACTTTAGGTGTGTTTGACTTCATGCAGCGCTGCACAGATCAATCGAAATCTGTGTTAAGGTGGTGCATGCTGGTTAGAAATCTTGTCCGGAATGATGCTGCGCTTACGCCACGTGACTGTCACATGTGGCATCAAAGTACCGCGACAGCGCTCCGAGATCAGACGGCTGATTCAGACCGTGCAGCTTCTGAAGAGCGACTGCACAAGCTCTAATGACGGCACCAATATTACACGATTAGTCGAGTTCACCACATGACAACAAACACTTGTGTTTCAGGTTTATTATTGGACAAACTCTCTATCTTGTACACATCATGCTTATTAAAAGACTACAAAAATTGGACTGCAGTGTCATCTTTCGTTAAATATTCTGGTTAAAAAGGCTAGATTGTTTGCACAGGTTTATTTTTTACCTTTTTTTGTACAGACTGTTTACTGCATTTAGCTCCATGATCGATTTAAATGATATATTTTAGTGAATAACCTAAATATTAACTCAAATAGGTCTTACGGACTTGAAATAAAGTAATTTTGATCATTGATCCTGACACCCTAAAGTTTTCTTAACAAATTAAGTTAAAGAACTACTTTATTAAATAATTATAAAATGATTTTTAGGATTATAATACACACACACACACACACATATATATATATATATATATATATATATATACACGCACACATTTTTGGGCCGATAACCGATAATTCTTCAGACTTGGAGGCCGATAGCCGATATCTATAGATCGATATTTATAAATTTTTCAAAATTTCATATTTTTATACAGCAATTTCATAAAAGATTGAACTGCTCTAATGAACTAAACAGTCTATACTTAAAGCAAAAAAGCTATCATTTCAAAATTGCAAAGTGATTATAGTTCTATATTCACCATTTCACATAAATCAGCATGCAAAAAAATTATTTGCTTTTCTTCACAGCAAATGAACATGCAACTTGACTGTTGCATAAAATTAATAGGTTAAATAACAAAATGGGATTTCATCAACAAGCAAGTTAAATGTGTTTAAATAAGAAAATAAGAATAAGCTAAGAACTGAAACCAGCTCAAATGGTCTTGAATAAAACATGTTACAGTGATGGACACATGTACAAATATGACATGTCCGAAAAAACTTTTTTTAGAGGAGTTTTGACAGTTCAGAGCCACCGCACAAGCAAACAGCCAAATATAGATAGTATGTTTAGAAAATGCGGCACAGATTCATCCTATTTGACGTTTTAGATTCTTTTGATTATGTAGGTGCTGCTTGTCAATCAGACAACGCTTCTGCACTCATTCCTGCTGTCAATTGCGGGAAAATGATCGATGGAAAGTTTATGATAAACTGCTGTGAGTTTTACTCAACTGTAGAGGCAGAGTTGCCATCAGATTCAGATTTCCATACAAAACCTGCATTGAGCTGACTTTATGACAAACATAGAGCAGAATATAAAGAATGAGGGGCTGGCCGAGAGCCTCTATGACTGAATTCACCTCTCACCTCTCCCCTGTGCTACAGTGTGTGTGTGCGGTGACAGCTCTCACGCGAGCTCATCATAATCAATATGAATATTCTGATCAAACTGAATACATCTTCCATTAATAACACATGCCAAGCAAAGCGTTGATAATAACAAAAAATCAGATTACAAACAACCGTTATTTTTACACGTGTTGTGCGGGTCCTTCAACGGGACTGCTGGCTGCAGTTTGGGGTGTGTGTGAAGCGGAGAGGGAGAGAGAAAGGAGGAGCGGTTTTTGGGCAATGAGACTATTTTAAGTCACTGATTTGTTGCACCACGCAGAAAGTAATAAATATTTTGGACCAAGTTACATGCGTTCTCGTTCATTCACTGGCTGCAAATAAAAAAGAAGGCAGTTTACTCTGAAACTAACATTATTCGGCCCTGGAGTAAGAAGTAAATCTCCTCTGCTTTCTCTACACAACAAAGAGACAGAGCAGGAATTTACACATGTAATATTTTTCCTGAGGCGGTTTAAAGCAAAATACACAATGACACTCAATCAAACACATCTACAATGATAAGAAACATGTTTACTTGCTGAGTTATTAACGCACAGCAATGCTACGTGAAGAAATAAACAATGTGAGGAGAGACCCATTATAGTGCACTGGACAAGTCTGAACAAGTTCCGTCCACGCGTGCGCGGCAGGCAGGTCTGTACAATTACGTTATTTTTTTAGCTTAAAGATACGACCTAATTTAGACATCGAATCGATAACGATAATCTTAAAAATAGCATTTATCGGCCGATAACAATATGGCCGCCGATAAATCGTGCATCCCTAAATATATATATATTTCCTGTTCAGTTGTTTAAACCTGCTCTTTCTGGGAAACGTCTACTGAAAGTGTAGCTCGCGTATTTTAGGAATGTCCTTTTGTTCAATCTGTTTGGATTAAAGTGCTGTTTTAAAAATGCTTTAATTATCCAAAATAATCTTCATCATTCTTTAATACTTAATCAAAACACATTGTTTTGGGTTTTACACTAATATATTGGAAAGTTTTTTTTATTCCACGATCACACAACCTGAGCTTCCTGAATGGCCGCCGTTGCCTGAGCTTGCGAATGGCCGCCGCTGCATGAGCTTTCTGAATGGCCGCCGCCGTCCTGAGCTTCCTGAATGGCCGCCACCGCCTAAGTCCCAAGAATGGCTGCCAGTGCCTTGTGACTTGCCAGAGCCGTGTGACCTCCCAGAGCCTCCTGATCCACTGGGGTTTAAAGAACTGTCAGCGCATCCTGAACCTAGGCCTCCTGACCCACTGTGGGTGTTTGACTTGTCTTTGCCTGTGGGACCTAAGCCCCCAGACGTACCGCAGCTCCACGCTCCAGGCCCTCCGCAGCTCCACGCTCCAGGTACACCTCCCCTGTATGGTCCTGGCCCTCCATCCCTCCTCCCTGTTCTGCCTCCGCTCCACCTCCTGCCTATATATTTGGAGCATCTGGAATCCGCTCCTTAGAGGTAAACATTCACACACATAGGACTACAAATCTACTTGTAAATGGACTACATATTCAGTCATGCCACACACACACACCTGCTCCAAGTTTCCACTGATTACACTCGCACAGCTGAAGCTGCTCAAGGACTGACTCATGGACCATAAATACTGCTTAAACACAAACACTATTGCTGAGTCTTGTTATCTGCTACAGTGATCTACTATGTGTTTCCTTTGTTTGTCGTTGCCGTATTTTGATTCTTTGCCTTATTTATTTGTTTAATTCTGTTTGCTGCCTGCCTTTGACCATCTGCCTGTTATTTTGACTTCGACTCTGGATTGCCCTCATACATCTGTTTGCCCCTTTATTGACCACTGCTTGCCTAACGAGTCTAATAAACCTGCATGTGGATCCTCACCTCTGTCGTCAGTGTCATACCCCTGGTTACAATATCTCTCGTTTCCCCTTATTTCTCTCATGCATTTGTTATATATTTAATTAATAATTACCTTATTGTTTGAAAATAAACTATAGTTTGTAGAGACTGTATTCTGTTTTATTTGTAAATCTTTTGTTATAAAAAATAAAAAATGACGATGACGCTAAGTGATCAGTCATTATGACTGCAGTCTGGCTTGACGGCTCCGTTTTCAACTCTGCCCCTGCCTACGCTCGGCTAATCTCATTGATCACCAGCTGTGCTTCATGTCAAACGCACCTATTCAAACTGACCAATCAACATGTGACCACATCATAAAACCCCCAAAGTCCACACACCAGGCCCTGATCTCATCAGTATCTGCCTTTGGAATTTGTGTGAGCCTTCTTTGGTGAAAAGACATGTTTTGCCATATATATGCCATATAAACAAATGCTATGATCATTTAGACTCTTACAATACAATTGAAACCAACACAGTACACAATGTAGCTATTTATACACACACACACACACACACACACACACAAAAAAAATCTGAATTTAGCCAAAAATTTCACATGAAAAGATTTCTCAACTGGTTACAGTTAAACAACATTTTTTTGCTTGACAATGTTTGCTTGTTTCTCTTTAATGTTATGCCAGCTTTATGGCCATTTCTTTCTTGTCGGCTTAGTCCCTTTATTAATCCAGGGTCGCCACAGCAGAATGAACCGCCAACTTATCCAGCAACTTTTTACGCAGCGGATGCCCTTCCAGCCGCAACCCATCTCTGGGAGACACATTCACACACACACGCATACACTACGGACAATTTAGCCTACCCAATTCACCTGTACCGCATGTCTTTGGACTGTGGGGGAAACCGGAGCACCCCAAGGAAACCCACGCGAAGGCAGGGAGAACATGCAAACTCTACACAGAAACACCAACTGAGCCGAGGTTCAAACCAGCGACCTTCTTGCTGTGAGGCGACAGCACTACCTACTACGCCACTGCCTCGCCCCAGCCTTATGGCTATTCACATACATTATACTTCAGTTAAATGATAGCTTGTTTTTACATTGCATAACCCTGGCAGACATATATAACACTATTTCTCCTTTTGGACTCAACTCCAAAAATCCCATCAACAGAGTTCCCTGAATAAAAAAAGGTTTTGGTTATTAGGTTTGGTAAAGTACCGATATGTACACTTACAGTATAACCTTTCAGCAGTTGGTTACAAAATATAATCTTCCACATAAACATCTTTCTGCATTAGTACAACTTACTCTAAAACACTTGCATGATAGAGAAATGATACCCCTGTTTTATAAGACAACACTGGAAAATATAAAGGAAAATTCCCAATAATCTTTCCGAGATATTCAAGTATTTATCAGTGTTGAGGAATGGGAACATGCCTGTCTTTCAGCTCAAACTATTAACCTATGGTGAAAATGTTCTTTTGTAAGCTGTTTGGACAGAACTGTGTTTAGGTATAGTGTGTCCGCAGTCATACTGGAGTGATACAAATACAATAAAGCTCTTTTTTTTAAATTTCCTGACGTTAAAATAGGATTCAAATCTCTTCCATTTTGAGGCTGACTGCAACGTGATGTAGTTTACCTGCCCACCGAATTGACTGACAGCTGCATAATAACCTTTATCCATAGTAATGCGTAAAACCATATCAACGAGACAGGACGAGCGCAAAGCAACTGGGATTAAAAGATTTGTTCAGTTTGCCAGGATCATCAATCATCATCAAATGTGATCAAGTGTGAGTTTCACAAGTTTAAAATGATTTAAAACAGTGCACATGTGTAATGAATTACAGCGATTAACTTCAGCTTTACCTCATCAGCACAGCGCGTGTCAGAACAATTATTAAAGAAGACACTTCAATCCCGGTTTGTGGACGTTAAATCAGGTTTATTTTGTACATTAACATGACAGATATCCATACAGCAGTGGAGATTAGCCTGTATCCTGTCACATTTGTCACACACACATGCAAAAGTAGTGCAAAGCTAAAACATGCACTGTGTGTGTGTGAACTTTATAGCGACATTGTGACATTGACTGACAGGCCAACGCAATCTCATGGCAATTCATAACTTTTTGATTTAGTGGCTAATTCTTACAAATTCGTACGATCTAATTCGTTCGATTTAGTACGATTTGCTCATCACCCAATGTAGGGTAGGGTTGGGTGCCACGCCTCCTTTTTAAAATCGTACATTTTCGTACGAGTTCGGTTAGGGTTAGGGTAGCTAATTAGCCAAAAAAACTGACAAAACGTAAAATACTTACGTTTCCTTGTGAGATCAGGCTGGACAGGCACATTTGAACAGTGGACGGGGATTACTAGCATTAAAGACACAAAATGGGTAACCCAGGTGCCCTTTAATACTGGATGTACTACAATATAAATGGATGATGAGGTATCACACTACGTCTGTTAAATTACATAGGATTAAAGCCAATATTCCAGATTATTGCGCTTAGTGAATGTAATAAAGTTTATGGCCCTTTGGCCGCTGGGAAGAAGGAGGCGGAGAACCGACGGAGCTTTAAAATTATTTATTAATAACAATGACGGCAGCTCCTCACGGAGACTGCCGTCTAAACCAAAACAAACGGACGGCAGCTCCTCACGGAGACTGCCGTCAAACTGAAAGCAAAAGTAAAATATGTCCGGCCCAGACCTCTCCCGGCTTCCTGTGCCATCGGTCTTCCCTTTATGGTCCGGAGCTCCTTCCGTGAGATCCGAGGCAGGTGCGCACCGCAGGTGTATCCACTTACGCGGTGGCCTCACCCCGTTCCCACGGCTCTCGGCCACGCCTCCTCGCCACAGTGAAGTTTACTTATAAACTAATTTCGAGAGGATTGCATGCGTATGATTTACCTCAGCCAGTCAAGCATTAGCTAACCATGATCCTCCAATCATATGATTAATAAGTTACTATAAATAACCAGTCTTCATTCCATCTTCATCTTGAAGAAAGGTTTGGGGGGGGGGGGTGTCAAAGATTCAAATTCATATATAGGCCACTTAAGGCAAAGATTTGGCACTTATGGCAAAATGTAATCTTATTGGAATGTGAGCCCAATATGGAAAATGATCCATTTGGCCCAAATGACAAGACAAATGTGGGCTACAGTTGGCAAAATAGTGGCATAGTCATTTAAGGGTAATCTGGGTCTAAACCTAAGGTGGCTCACATGTGTAGTGCAAATGTGGCCCAGTTATCTTAGGACATATGTGGGCCACTTTTGGCAAATATTTGGCACAATAAGCTCTGGCTATTGCAGCTGTGAGCCTAATGTGGCCCAGAGAAATTTTGGCAAATGTGGCCCAGGTTTTTTAAAACATATGTGGGCCACTTTTGGTAAATTTTTGGCACAGTAAACTCTGGCTTATGCAGCCGTTAGCCTATAGTGGCCCAGAGAAGATATGTAGAATGTGGCCCAGTTATCTTAAAACATATTTGGGCAACTTTTGGTAAATATTCGGCACAGTAGGCTATGACTAATGTGGATTTGAGCCTACAGTGGACCAGAAAAGATATGACAAATGTGGCCCAGTTATCCTAAAACAAATGTGGGCCACTTTTGGCAAATATTTGGCACAGTTAGCTCTGGCTAATGTGGTTGGGAGCCTAAAGCGGCCCAGAGGAGATAAGGCAAATGTGGCCCAGTTATCTTAAAACATATGTGGGCCACATAGACTAGTCACAAACATGGAGAAAAGTGTTTGCTTTAGTTGGGCTCATAGCCCTGAACCTCTTAATATACATTTTATTTTGGGCTGCTGTAACTTTTAAGAGCCTTGCTTGAAACGTTTGTTCATTACAGCAAAAAAAAAAAAAAACAAGTGATGAAATAATATAATTCACTGATGTTTACCAATGTTTAAATCCATTATTAAATGTAATTGGCCAGATCTGAGCCAAAATCAAAGCAAACTGTGGCCCAGAATAGGGTCAGATCTGGTTCATTTGGTTGAATTCTGGCTAATACGTGGTATTGCTTTGGTTTATTTGTGGCCACGATCTGACAAATAGGATCGGACCGCCCTAGAGCCATTATTTCATTCAGTATGTGGTCCAGATGTAAGTGTCTGGTGTGGGCCGGATCTGGGCCAAAATAAAAGCAAACTGTGGCCCAGAATAGTGTCAGTTCTGGTTCATTTGGTTGAATTTTGGCTGATATGTGATGTGGCTATGACTTATTTGTGGCCCAGAACTGGCAAACAGTGCCATCATTCCATGCGGTATGTGGGCTGGATGTAAGTGTCTGGTGTGGGCTGGATTGAAGCCACATGAATTTTGCTAGCTGGGTCCTTATTCTGTTTTGAATAGTGTTTTATTTTTTAACTTAATTTTTTATTTAATTTTTTATTTTTTCTGTTCTGCTTTTTAAAGCAAATCTGTGCTTTATGCAGTGAAATAGTCAATGGTATTGTCTAAAAGTCACAAGCTTAAGCTCACTGATGACTGCACTGAAAATAAAACACACTAGAAGATGTGGAGATTATCATATGACATTATTTTGACTAAAGGGCTCAATACGTAAACCCACAGGTTTCAGTTTACATGTATAGAATTGTGCTAACACGGTCAGAGACATGAGTTTGATAACCAGGGAGAGAAAGAATTTATTAAACGTGCGCCCAAATGCCAAGTAAGTTGGATAAAAGTGTCTGCTAAATGCTCACATGAATAATCACATGAACAACAGTAATGGAGTCATAAATCTTGACCTGTTTTTGTTCCAGTCCATCTTCCTAAAGGTCCAGAGTCCTGCGCACTCTCCTGTGTGGCTCAGAGTTACATCTCTATGTGAGAAGAAGAGAGCCAGAGAGTAAAGCCCTGTTAAACATCACTGAACAAACATGAAGTATAGAGAGTCTCCAGAAGAGGGCAGCAAAACACAAGTGTTGTAGAATACCTGACCTGAACCCTCAGTGTAGAGCTATACAGCACGGGTGCCCAAACTTTTTTTGTACTGTATGTAGAGCTAAAAGCAAAATATCATTGAGAGCTGTGGGCTGAAGGTAAATATACCAAACTATATTACATTAAAGTTTCCATAGGTAATATATAAATATAATACTGTTTAACAGTGTTGGGCAAGCTACTTAAAATATGTAGTAAGCTAAGCTATTAGCTACTCTACTTAAAATGTAGCTTAACTACACTAAAAGCTACACCCTGGGAAATGTAGCAAGCTAAGCTAAAAGCTATGACGTTTTAAAACTAAAAATCCAGCATTAAAACATTAAACTCGTACTATCACTCATTTCTACTCAAATTGAATATTTTACGTGACAGTGATATGCTTTCACAAACATTTTAGGAGAGAATCACTACAAAAATATATACCGTATTAAATTAATCTGGCTGACATTCATAACAAAATGTAACAATTATAACAATTACTTAACATGAAGGTGTTTAGAAAATTATCTAATGCATATTTCTGAATGCACACCTCACTTCATGCTCCGTTCACAACACTTCAGTTAACAATTAGCTAATGGGTGCTTTTGCTAACCATGAGTGACTATAATGTTTACCATCTCATTAAACAAAAACAAATCAATTTATAGAACTAACACCTTCTAACATCTTTTCTAAACATTTCTTTAGAGCAAAGATGATAAATATTTCAAACAGACCACTTTAAATGACTGTTTATCCATACCTGTGAATGATAAGGAAACAGACACGTTATTGCATTGCTCCATAGATATATACACTAGATATCGCATAGGGACCCTGAGCATGCGTCAATAGCGCCGCCACATTGGTACAGTGCTTCTAGGACAAATGTCATTCAACCGCACTAGTCGAGACAGTGTTATTACGTGAAGATGCGGGACTTTAGCGCTGTCTACGGGTGTAGTAACGAGCAAACAAAGAAAACAAAGCACAAAGGCAGAACATTTCATAGGTAATATTTAGTTTTTTTCTGTTTTTGTATGTTCTGAACTTTTCTGCTAATCAGGTCACGTTATTGATGATAACAGTCACTTACTGCATTCACCATACGGCAAAGCAGCTCCAACTCGCACTAAACACTCGGCTTATGTTAGTTTTGTTGAATAAAATCAGCAAACAATGCAAAAGAAATATGACAACGAGATGCTGCGCTGCCAGAAACTTGTATTATTGTCGGCTAACGTAAGTGAAAGAGTTGTTTGGGGGATTCATTCACAAGCGAATCGCTCCCTCCGTCAGTATGAGCAGTGAAAGCAGGAGAGGAGCTGTGTTTCAGGACATGATTAGATCAAATTTAACAGTGAGGGTGAATAGTACATTTCTGTACACACAAACACAAGCTTTTTGTCAGGAATGGCCGTGCGGTCACTGATCCATCAATGTAGAAAAGTGATGTAAAATTATAATTTTCGTAATTAGAAAATAAAAATTACATACTAACATCCAGAGCCGGCCCAAGGCATAAGCGAACTAAGCGGCTGCTTAGGGCCCCGTGGCCACCAGGGGGCCGCCAAGAGTGTTTGAAATTATTGTGTGACTTTCGTTTTAGTTTGTGGATTAGTGGTGTGACAAAATATATGCCCATTTATAGTGTTATTTCTGACCGCGATACATACTCAGGCGCCAAGATATTTACCTAAATTTACAAAAGATCTAATTTAATTAATAAGTTTTCAACACCGACTGCAGCAGATAACTGCTTTAGATACAGTACACCTAGCCGCCACCAGGTGGCGTTTCTCGTAATGGCGGATCATTAGACATACACCAGCGTCATGTAAACCACTGAGATGAGCCATTGCAATGGTAAATATTTCAGGCATACAGACAATTTCTTCTGACCAAGCTGGACCAATGTATTTGTGTGTTTCAGACATCCAGCTCCCCTGAATTTGGCACTAGTTTCTTTCTAACAGACGCGTTTTTACTACGCTATATCGCTCGCGCGTGCCCGCGGCCAGTGAATCTTCTTATGTGGAACTTTTTTTTTTCTTCACGAACTTTTTAACTCCGCCAAAATATATAAAGATATCAATAGGACATAAACATATAGTTAGAAAGGCCTTGCGTTTATTTGACTCTTACAGACCTTGTCAAAGTCTTGTAGATGGTATTTTGGCAAAAAATATTAGGGGACTTAAAAAACTTAAATAGATGAGTAAATAACTAATGTTCTCCACTGCTGACAACATGCGTGCTCAGAGGAGTCTGTGCTCACCTCTCAGAGCATTCTGATCAGTTGAAAAAATAGTGGGATTACATATTTTTTTATTAAAAATAAACCAGGTCTAAGCATAAAATGTTTCCATGTTTACATAAAATTAGTTGGTCAAGTTGTAATAATTGTTTTAAGTTTACAGAAAATTAGAAAGCAATAAATTACTATTTTGGCAGTTTTTTTTAAAATATATATTCCACTAAATTGAGATTTTGCTGCTGTGATAGAGATGTGCTCTCTTCAGTCATAAACTGCTCTCTGCACATCAGCATTTTTAAGCTTGTTTGACAGATGTGCTCTTGTTTTACATTGTTGCAATTCTCTAAATGCGTGTTTATTAAAGAAATTCATCATAAATTTTTGATGCATTTTCCCCCTTCATTTACCAAAATTGTGATATATTGTGGCTGGTTTTTTGTGATCTATCAATATATCGCAGATTCATTGATATCGTGATTGAAGCAGCAGTGCCCGGAACAGCAGCAAAATGCTTTTTTATGAACTTGGTGATAAAAAATACGCTTCTGATTTATTCAATTGACAGTTGGTAAATACACTGCAAAAATGATTTTCTTTCTTATAGTTTTTGTGTGATTTTTAGTCCAAATATCTAAAAATTCTTAAACCAGTAAACATTTTCTAGACAGATTTTTAGTCAAAATGATGTGAATTTTTCATTAAAAAAGTTCAATAATCTGCCAATTAGGGTAAATAAAAAATATTGTTTTAGGTTTTAAATAAGATTATTTTACTTATCTCATTGGCAGATTAATTTGTTTTACAAAAAATAAAAAAAATTAACTTAATTTAGAATTATTTCAGAAAACTGAAAATTTTTGTACATATTTACTAATTTGACTGATATGCGAGTATGTCTAGAAAATGCTTCCTGATTTAGTTTGATTTTAATTTAAATAGATGTTTTAAGTTATTTGAACTACAAAATACAGTATGAATTTTTTTTTCAGTATTAGCATTTATATCCAACTAAAAAAAATTTATCTTTATTGTCACTATGTTTGACTGTTTGGCAGCGTCTTGTGCCTGAATAATAATAAAAATAAGTATGTTATTGGCTACTTCCAGCTGCTTTTGTTTCTGCCAGCCCATATTAATGTTTTGTGTCTAATTATTTAGATTTGTGGCAAGAAGTCATATAAAAAGTTGGATCAATAGGAAGCTGTTTCTGCAGAATAATATTTAGATTTGTCTTAAAACGTATATTGTTTGATGTAAGCAACACAGCTACAGCGAATAAAATTGATAATGTGTGTTTTAAATTTATAGTGTGCGAATTATCAAGGATTGACGATAATTTTTCATGTTGTTTGCACCAAGGGAGCCCCAAATAAAATCCTGCTTAGGGCCCCCTGAAGGCTTGGGCCGGCCCTGCTAACATCCAGGAAAACTCCCAATCACAGATATATGTGTATATCTCCGGCTTTGCATGGCCACAGTCCTCCACTGTACATTGGTCCCGTATTCATTTCAAAGGAGCGCTACCCTGTAGCAAGATGGCGGCGCTATTGACGCATTCCGTCCAATAGACAACAATATGCCAGGTGACATCTAGTGTATATATCTATGGCATTGCTCGAGTGCAGTTTAATATGAGTTCGTCCCCACAAACACGCCACACTGCCCTTTACAGGTGTGGTGGTGGACTACATGAATCATTTCATTTACTCATAACAATTAGAACAGGAATAAAACAAACAAACAAAAAAAAGAAGAAACGGGGGGGGGGTGCAGTGCATTAAAATCAGGCATATATTAGATACGTTTAAACCGCAGATATCTTCATATTTCGAATACAGTGAAAAATATATATAGGAACAATATATGTAGCAGTATTAATATTTTTCTTGTTAAACTTTGAACTTTTATCTGCAACAAATATCAGATGAGACAGAAAGAAACAGGTTTTTACCACAGCAATGTGACTGTATTCATCTGTTAGCTTCTTCCTGATTCCTTGTTGGCAACAAAGAAAGAAATGCACACACTAAAGAAAATATTATTTTTAGTGATCAGTTTTAATAAATAAAAACTGTCACCGTTCACCAGTTTCATGTTGACACGGGTTTCTCCAATTCAGCATGTAGGAGAGAGAGAGAGCAATTTACATCAAAATCATGGGTGGCTCAGTGGTTAGCACTGTCACCTCACAGCAAGAAGGTCACTGGTTCAGCCAGTTGGCATTTCAGTGTGGAGTTTGCATGTTCTCCCCGTGTTGACTTGGGTTTCCTTTGGGTGCTCCAGTTTCCCCCACAGTCCAACCACATGTGCTATAAATGAATTCAATAAACTAAATTGGCCGTAGTATATATATGTGTGTGTGTGTGTGTGTGTGTGTGTGTATGGGTTTTCAGTACTGGGTTGCAGCTGAAGAGCAACCGTTGTGTAAAACATATGCTGGAATAGTTGGCGGTTCATTCCGCTGTGGCGACCCCTGATAAATAAAGGGTCGAAGGAAATGGAATAAATGACTGACATGGATTATCATACATGTGTACATGCAAATCTCTGTGATGAACAACAAAGTATTGTGAAAATGGTACGTACACACTGCATTATTTATGGTTTGTATGTGTGCAACAATAGTTGTGTTTTACCTTTGTGGAATGATGATACAAACTACTGCCACTGTCAGAACAGGTTCGAACTTTGCACTTTCTTTTTTTCTCTTCTTTCTCTTTTTTTTCAGTGTTTTTCTCTTTTCTTTCTGACAACTTTCCAATCTGCTCTCTCCAATTTGGTGTATGGCTTTAAACAGCTGACTGTCTTTGTCAATCAGTAGTCTCACTTGTTTACTCCCTTTCCAGCTTTTTTTGGTCAACTGGTGAAGTTTTGTTTCTCGCCACTGGCTTGCTTGGTTTGGGACTTGTAAAGCTGCACATCGATGGATTTGCTCTCAAGTGTTTGGACTCTCTGTAAATAACCCCAAGTTATTTAAGTTAGGTTTTAGTATTAATAATTTATCCTGCTTTTAATTACTTCTTAATTTCTTTAAAGATAATTGTGTTTTTGTTATGTATTTGAACTCCACTTCGCACTTTAGGTTATTAAGCCTATACAGAGGCCCTTATTTGACGCACAGGCTTGCCGGAAGTGGTCAGGTGCGCGAGCGTGCGCAGATCACGGAAGCACGGAGATCGGAGAATCGCGCCTAGCACGTGGGAGAGAGCGATAGCTTGTTTTATTGATTAAAAAAAGAAATTTTTTTTTTTTTTTTTTTTTTTTAGAGAATAAGTAGTAATCCTTCCACTCATTGAAGTCTCACACTCCAACACAGTGGGTGGCGGTAATGCACCTCAAGCTGGTTTGCCACCCGCCATTAAACGAAAAAGAAGAAGAGCGATCGCTTGCACGGAGAAATTCACGGAGCTAAAGATAAACTTCAGGACTCATTTAAGAGTATTTTATGCATATTTGAGTTTGTTTTTTGTTCTGTTCGTCTTCATTGTTTGAACACCTGGTTGGAAGGGAGAACAAGGTAGATAAGGACATTTATTTACTTATTGCTAAAAATGTATGCATCTGTTGGCTTGCTTATAATTTGAATAGCCATTTTATCACAAACTAGTAATATATTTGCAGTAACTTTATAATATTGTCGCTAAGTTTATTGTTTTGTCTTATTATCCCTACTGAAAAAACCAGCTTAAAAAACCTTGCCTGGTTTTAGCTGGTCGACCAGGCTGGTTTTAGAGGGGTTTTGGCCACTTCCAGGCTGGTTTCCAGCCATTTCCAGCCTGGTCTTAGCTGGTCAGGCTGGGAGATGGCCAGCTAAAACCAGCCTGACCAGCCTAGCCAGGCTGGGAGTCCAGCCAAAACCAGCTATGTCCAGCTTAAACCAGGCTGGTCAAGCTGGTTTTAGCTGGATTTTTCAGCAGGGATGTGATTTTTTTTAATTCATTACATCTTTTCTATGTGTGTTTATTCATCTGTTCTTAGCTCTTATGGTGTTGTACAGTCTATAAGGATGGAAATCTCAACAATAAAGGCACAAAGGAGGACAGTGCAACATCAGTGCATGAGTTTAATCCTTTATTTCTCCAACCGGGCTGTTACACTCTCAACAGTGACTATTAAACCACACTGAACTGAACTAAACTGAAGTGAACTTAAACACTGAAAACTGAACTGACACTGTTTCAATTCACTGTAATCTTTTATGTGAAGCTACTTTGACACAATCTACATTGTAAAGTGCTATACAAATAAAGGTGAATTGAATTATACTGAATCTGCCTTTCATTCACAAAATCATTTGCAATTGGGTAGATTCATTATCTGTCAAGAAAGAAGGTATCTTTTCATAGGACAACACTGCAGAAATGACTCTTTCCAGTACTGGGAGGACTGTTTCCAGTCCTGGGAGCTTTTTGGATGGTGGCACGTCTACTTTTAGCTATTTGGTTCAATATTGGTTCATATTGGTCGGCGACAAAATATTTTTATACTTGATGACAAAATATTTTGTTTACATCTGAAAGACGCTAAGGCAACGCAGTGGTGCAGAAGGTAGTGCTGTCACCTCACAGCAAGAAGGTCGCTGGTTCGAACCTCGGCTCAGTTGGCATTTCTGTGTGGAGTTTGCATGTTCTCCCTGCATTTGTGTGGGTTTCCTCCATATATATATATATATATATATATATATATATATATATATATATATATATATATACATATGTGACCTTTACTCAGATGAGGAAGATTTTTTATTAGGCCTGCACACAGAGCAGTAACAGTGAGATCAACAAGGTTTTACTTCGCATCCACATTCACAGCAGTTCTCCCTAACTCTGCTTTTATCTTATAAGCTTAAATCACTATGATATAAAACAAAGACAAAATATATAAATACAGAAAATGCGTAACTAATATAGCTGAATAAACACAGTAAATACCTGGACACAATACATAATAGAAAATTACCTGCACACAGAGCAGTAACAGTGAGATCAACAAGGTTTTACTTCGCATTCGCATCTAAAACATATGACTTTATTAGCACATGCCGTATAAGCACATGGACGAAAACACTTAAAACGAGATTAAAAGTATAAATATCAAACAAATATAAAAAGAAAACCCACTCTATCAATCAATAAATGTATATATAGTGTGCTATACTTTTAAATCTGCGTCTAATCAATCATTGAAAGCATATTTTTATCTCTTAGTGTGGAGCTAACACAAAACCAGACTCACCCACAGTTCTCCTTAACTCTGCTGCAGTCTACACCCAAACTCTGTGCCCATTAGCGCCACCGGCCAACTAACAGGAACTGCAACTCCCATTAAAGCAGGATTTAATAAAGAAATATTAAACATGTTACACATTTATTTCGTTACACATATATACACATTTGTGAATATAAAGGTACAAACTGATATTATACATAATGTCAGTGTATATAAATGAAGTGTCTTATAAAATAAAGGTAAAACAGGTAAAACAGACAAAATAACCTGTTGTTGTCACCTATATTTTAGATAACATCTTAGTTTCTCCAACACCACACTGTTAGATCACAGAAATGGAGATCAAACTATCATGTATTCAGTTCTAATAAAGAATGGTTGTAATCTTTGCTCTGTTCATTAATCCAGTGGCTCAGGATTCTTCCAAAAATTGTGACAAGATAGTACAAACGCTGACCCAACGTCCCAAGTCTCCTGGAAGTCCTGCATACCCCAACAATAATTTTCCCACCAAATGCCATGTAGATATTGAATGAACTGTTATTGAGCCAATTTCTTTAAATGCTCTGAGTTTAATTCCTGAAAACAGCAAATCTTTTAATTTGTTAGAAGCAACCAATGATTTCTCGATTCATTTCCATGAAGGAGCTGGTA
This sequence comes from Danio rerio, assembly GCF_049306965.1. Taxonomy (NCBI): domain Eukaryota; kingdom Metazoa; phylum Chordata; class Actinopteri; order Cypriniformes; family Danionidae; genus Danio; species Danio rerio. The sequence goes on from NC_133178.1 coordinate 2,924,963, forward strand.
AGAGCTGTACATAAAGAGAGTTTCCCAGAGATTATAACTGAAATGAATAGTATTTCATCTTAAAATCCAGCAGTGTTATACCACCGTGTGACCTTTTAGAGCATCCAATGTGATCCTGGGTTTACTTATCTAAATAAATGTAGATGTCATCCTCTGAACATCTATGCAAATGACACTGTACTGCTCTGCTGCATTTCTATCACAAGATCTTCAAAGAAAACTGTTAAAGCTTATCTGATTAATTGATTGATTACTGTAGTTGATTAATCGATTGATAAAATAATGGATAGCTGAAGCCATATTTGTGAGAATTTATTTAACCTTACCATTAATGTGGGGTGAAGCAAAAATATAATCAATTTGTGAATATGATTTATGGTAGGATGAATGGAATTCTTATTGGTTGTGTTTCTTGAATACCGTGCATAAATTACACTGAGCTCTATCATGAATAGGTTTAATTCACTAGGTTGGTGTGGGAGAATTACTACCAGACCTGAAGTCCTGCAACATGCTATTGATTCTTGAAGTAAAGGAATAAAAGAAAACATTTGGACAACAAGGCACAATCCCAATTCTCCCCCTTAGCCCTTGTTGTCCCAATTCTAATCAGCTTGAAGGCGTAGGTGCTAAGGGGAATACCTGAACACGCCCTTGAAATTTTACAGGACCACACTTGAAACCAAGGGGTACAAAAATTTTCCAGAATACACTACAGCTACAACGGCAACATGACAGCACACGCAGCACACAGAGTTGGAGATGGCTGGAACTAAACTGTGCAGAGCTGTGACCCTACAGGAATTGAGTTTGAGTCCATTGGTCTAGTGGCTGGGAATGACCTTTTTACAGTGTCTGGTACGTTGATATTGTTTTCTGTTTACATAGATCAGGGGTCACCAGTCCTGGTCCTGGAGGGCCGGTGTCCCTGCAGGTTTTAGCTCCAACTTGCCTCAACACACCTGCCTGGATGTTTTGAGTATACCAAGTAAGAGCTTGATTAGCTTGTTCAGGTGTGTTTGATTAGGGTTGGAGGTAAAATCTGCAGGACACCGGCCCTCAAGGAACAAGTTTAATGACCACTGACATAGATGAATATGGCCACGGTGTAAATGCACAGTACAGTTATGATATTATTGCCACATTTTATCGTCATGATAACATTATCATGACGATACAACAATATCATTGCCTTCAGTGATTTAGAGGATTAATACCAAAATTAGCCAAACTGGAATGACTCCAGCAGTCAGCATCATTGATCTCATATGAATTAAGTGCTTGGGACAACATATGCTCATGTGTGCGGGTATAGTCGTGCTGACCCATTTCTTAGGGGTAAATTTGAAGCCCTTCGCCTTCACACATTGTATCAAGGGCCAAGAGGAAGGCGAATAAAATATAATTGGGATTGGGCCTAACATGATACTGCACATAGTAAGACCAAAGTTACACTTTAAAACTCATCGGACAAAAGAAAAATGACTGGTTTATGACACATGTAAAAACCTCCAATCAGAAGCACTGTTAACAATAACAAATGAGAAAGCAGAACTTGCCTATTTCAGTCTTTGGTTAAACTGAACTCACACAGATACAAGCCCTATGGGGAGCGCCTTGACAGGGACGCAGCCCTCCCAAATCTCTAAATTACACACAAGTTTACATTGCAAGAAGTTGTCTTTGGACTGTAATCTGTGAAAGAGAACAGATTCAATTTGGTCTGGGATGTGAAGATTTAAGAGCCCAGTGTTCTTGAAGAATTCTCGCTCACTCCTCGTATCTTAATAAGCAAAAAATGTACATGCTGAGACGTCCACTAGTATGAGATTCATAAATCTGATGCGGTCAAGTTGTTTGTATCTTCACTTCATTGCCTCTAAGATTCACCTAATGGAAAAAAACACAAGAAATGTGCTTGCACCAGTTATGAAGATGGCCTGGAGTAACGCACACTCTCTCATGTGTTCATATTGATGTTAGTGCATCTGAGCGTGAGTATGAAAACCGGTAAATGTTTAGTTTTTCTGTGTGCAGAGTTGATAAATGAGGCTGGTCTGTTTGGTCTTCAGGTCGAGGTTTGATTATTTTTAAGTCTGATAGTGTATGATTTCATATTCATATCCTCCTCAACTCCTCTGAGATGTCGAGTTTGGACTCTCATTGAGGAATGTAATAGAAACTCACTTTGACTGATCTGAGGGAAAACAGAAGTGCAAGTCTGATTCTTTATCTTCTCTATTACACATATTTATCCAAACTCTCAATAGCATCTCGTTTTGAGTATTTTCTCCACTCATCTTGGATCTTACTTCTCCCTTCAAATATTTCCTTGTACTCTTTTTCCAGATCTTTCTGGAATCTACAGACAAACCACTTCCAGTAGGGCAGATCAGAGAGATCAGGAGTGATGCTCCACTGTGCATAAACTCCTCCTGCTCTTCTGTAATATCTCCAGGGGAACCTTCCATCTGGTGTGTTAAAATTCTGACCACTTGCCACTAAATCTGTACAAATATCAGAATGGAGATTTGAAGAGTACTTTCTTCCATTAATTCCTCTCACTCTGTGGAAAGCAACACTGTGATCTCCATGATGGTTTTCTCTGGTGTTTGTGCAGGTTGCTCCACAGAATGGACACTGAACCCAACAGCACTGACAGAAGTGATCAATCAGAAGCTCATCTGGCCTGAACTTATAGTCCAGCTTTACTGGAAATGTGTCTGTGTTGAATCTGCTGCTGATGTCTGACATTACAGCTGTAAGCTCTTGTCTGATCACATCTTCTAGGAGTGTGAAATCATCAACATCATCATGTTTGACTCCACTGAGGTCTTTTTCAGAGAAGATCAGCTGATCTGAGAGCTGCTGTGTGAAACTCTTCAACCACAAACCAACATCTCCACTGTTGACTTCAACATGTTCAGTAGATTGATGTGCTGCGTTCATGATCTTCTGCTGCAGGAGTTTAATGTTCTCCTTCATCTTGGGTAAAACACTGATGCTGAACTTATCTCTGATGTAGCGACTGACTTCATCTCTGATGAAACTCTTGTAGTGACCTCTGGGATAATGAATGTAGTTCATGTATTTGTCAAAGTCCTCCTCTTCTGCCAGTGTCTTCAGGATGTGTTTCTCCAGCTTTAATCTGTTTCTATTCAGTGATTCACAGTTTTTCATAATTTCATCTGCTAAATCTCTGGCAGTTTTCTTGTAGACGCTCTGCTCAATGGGCTCCTTCAGTTTCTGACAGATGATCTCAGCAAAAATAGCCACTGACTTTGCTTGGCTTCTCTTCAGTTCATCTTCATGCATTTGTTGAAGGAGAGTCAATTTTAAAATTTCAAAATTATTTTGTTGATCTTTCTTCAGTCTCTTCTCTAAATCCTCTAGTTGTTCTTGTCTCTCTCTTTCTGTTATTTCTTCCTTTTTGATTATTCCTTCTATTTCACTCTTAAGTCTCTGAATTTGTTCACCTAAAACCTTTCGTTCTTTCTCTTGATTCTGTCGTTCCTCTTCCACCATCATCTTTAGTCTGTCTTTCTCTTTCTCAAGTTTTTTCATCTTTTCTTCTGTTTCTCTCACTCTGTCGATCAGGATCCTCGTCTGCTGTTCTTGTTTTTCTCTCTCCATCTCTCTGAACATCTTACATGAGTAGAAGCTTCCTCCGTTTGCCTTCACCATGTTGTCTATCTTCTCCAGTAGTTCAGACACTTGTGTTCGCTCTTCAGGCTGATTATTGTTGATCACATGGTATCGGTTTCCACAAGTTTCAAGCAGTTGTCTGACCACAGATCCTGGTTTACCTAGAAACTCTTTAATGGTCTGATTCTTCAGGAAGTCTCCCCTGGTGAAGAGCACCACAGTGAACATTAAAGAGTTTTGACCAAACGTCTCCTGGATAAACTTTACAGATTTCGCCTCTTCTTTAGTGAATCTCTGTCCTAAACTGAGCACGATGATGAACACATGTGGTCCAGGCAGAATCATGGAGATGCAGTTGCTGATTTCTCTCTTGATCTCTTCTTTACTGAGTTCAGTATCAAACAGTCCTGGAGTGTCGATCACAGTGATGCGTCTGCCATTGATTTTAGATGTTTCTCTCTGACTCTCTTCAGTAACAGATTCTTGAGATGTGCCTGCTGCAAACACGTCTCTTCCTAAGATTGTGTTTCCTGTTGAACTTTTACCAACACCAGTTTTTCCCAGAAGAACAATCCTCAGTTCATCTTCTCTATCAGCTGAACCTGTAAAAGAGAATCTACATTAGTCAGTCTTTCGAACATGAATAAAAAATGCCCCTTTCTTGCTTGTGTCTTTAGTTTGACGTTTGATGTAGTTGTTCATTGATTAGTTTGATGGGTTCCATGTTTGTTCTAGGTAGTCTTATTTGTCCAATTTATATGTAGGTCTTGGTGTTGTGTTCTTTGCTTATTTTAAGGAAAAACCCACTTAATTTTTAATGTTTGAAATAAAATATCATCAGCATAAGAACCAGGGTTACCATGGAAATGCATGTTGTGTTTACTATAGATGCTAAACTGCGCCTACGGAAAGATACTGAAATCTCAATATGATTTAATTTCTCATGATAATTCAGGTATGTTTCATAAAAAGTAAATATGATTGTTATAAATAATGTAAAAAAAAAAACACACAACTACACAGTTCCCAGCACATAGCTTATTTATGGTAGTTAACAGAGAAGTCATTCCGATGAAAGTACCAGTAAATTGACAGTTGGTCTGAGTTATGTTTCTTACAACTGTCTAGCCAATAAATAATATCTATTTATCTCAGTATGTGATAATTGAACAGAAAATTACTTCAATGTAAATCAATATTTCTTAATGTACATAGTTTATGAGAGTAATATTGTGCTATGATCATCAGCAGTGTTGCTCTTGCAGGCTGCTGGAGATCACTCACATTCAACTCTACTACAGATCCCATCATGCACTTCACTCACACACCTGGCCCAGATCTCCTAGATGGCAAACCCAAAGCTGAAGCTTATAAAGTGCTTGTGATTACCTGGACTATATACAGACCACACACACACATACCTCTGTGTCTTGTAAGCTGTTAGCTGTATCATTTCAAAGCATCCTTTTTGTTTTAAGTTGTTTTAAGTCACCTCCGTTGTACCCTGACTTCCTCTGTTAAAGAAGACTCAGCCACAACATGGGCCCAGCAGAACAACTCCTCTAGCTCAGTCAAGGAGTGAACACCCTTGAGGACCACATCTGTAAGTTGTTGGACATTGCAAACTACTCAGACCTTTCAGACTGTATGCTCATTGACTGTGTCTATCATGGACTAATTGAACCATTCAAAACTCCACTAATCCAGTTCGGTCCTTTAGCGTCTTTCCAAGAAGCTCTGGATGTAACCCTATAGGTCAGTGCATGACCCTTTACAGTTGGCAAGGTGGAGAAGGAAACCATTAAATACTTTTTGGGGGGAGTGGGACACTCAACCGCAAGACCTGCCTTTGGGCTTGCCACTCACAAAATGGCCACTAGCACTCCCACCAGATCCTTCTGTAATCCCAGAGTGCTGGGTGTCAGATCCTCCCGAATTTCACTAATGGCCAGATTCTCCCGAGTCCCATGAACGGCCAGAGCCATCCCCTGAGTCCCAAGTTACTGTTCTCCCTTTGTCTTTGTGGATCCAATCAGGCCAAAGAAACTGTTTTGTTCGTAAACTTCGCTGGACAGTATCTACCACATTTACATGACTTGTTTAGCCACCTCATCCTTAACACTGCCCCCTCCCCATAACATTTATACACAGGACAACTCTGCTCAATTTAGAATAAATTAGACTCTTTTACTAAAGTAGACTTTAAGAGTCTCTTGTAGATACACATGGACTACTTGAAGATGCTGTTTGACTGAAGAACAACCAACACGTCTCAATAAAAATTCTGCTTGTAACAAGTCTCAGGGCCTGGGCTCTCAAATTTAGTGCAACACTTAATAGGGAAAAAACTGAATTATACTGTCACAATCATCAGCTGAAGTGCCAATGAGCTTCACCACTGGTCACTTTACCCAAGATTCTTGCCTCTCTGACCTGAAATAGACTGATCAAAAATAAAGGGAATACTCAACACAATGTAACTCCAAGTCAATCACAGTTCTGTAAAATCAATCTGCCCACTCAGGAAACAACATTGATTGACAATTGATTTCACATGCTGTTTACAAATGGAAAAGCCAAAAGGTGGAAACTATAGGCAATTAGCAAGTCTCCCCCAATAAAGCAGTGGTTCTGCAGGTGGTGACCACAGATCACTTCTCAGTTCCTATGATTTCTTTTCTTTTTGTGCATTTCCCTGTTAATTAAATAAATTCATTAAATTATTCATTCATTTCTGGCTAATATGTTAGTCACTTTTGAATGCTGGCAATGCTTTCACTGTAGTGGTAGCATGAGAAGGACTCTACAACCCACACAAGTGGCCTAGGCTGTGCAGCTCATTCAGGATGGCACTTCAATGCGAGTTGTGGCAAGAAAGCTTGGAGCATGGAGGCACTACTTGGAGACAGGCCAATCAGGAGACAATAGGAGGTCAACAACTCAACAGCAGGACCCCTACCTTTGCCTTTTTGCAAGGAGGACAACTACCAAAGCCCTCAAAAATGACCTCCAGCAGGCCACAAATGTGCATGTGTCTGCTCAAACAGTCCGAAACAGACTCCATGAGACTGGTATGAGGGCTTGACAAGATCTGATCTGATTATTGTTTGTCTGAAAGGACATGAAGAAAAAGAACAAACTGAGACTAAAAACTCAACCCAGAACTACTTTGGGAACAACTTTAAGATGTTTTAAAAAACCGAACTGCAAAGCTGCCTAAAAACTCTGGGCAAGTGTAGCGAGTGTTTTAAATGCAAAATGTGGTCATACCAAATGTTGAATTGTTGTTATTATAAGTTAATTGATAAATAAAATGTATGCATGCATTATTTTTTAAGACAACCCAATTTTACAGCATTTTAGACAAGTGCCTAAAACTTTGAACAGTACTGTAGATCTGCAGGCAGGTTTTTGAAGCATCTTTGAGATATTGCCAAATTTCTGCTGGATTGAGTTTCAGGTCTCAGTTTGTTCAGTTTCTTCCTGTCGTTCCAGACAGACTGGATGATCAGATTAGCTCTCTATGTGGAGCACTGGCTTTTGGCAGACAATAATCTCACAATTCTTACAATAAAAAACTAATCTTACAATAATCTTAGAATTACAATTAATGAAAAAAATAATGTTGGCAAATGTAAACTGACATTTCAAACTGACGTGCTACAGAAAAATATAGAAATAGCTGACTTTAAACCTATTTCTGGTGAAGATGCCTAAGAGTTTTGCATATATATATTTACAGAAAAAAATTTAGAGAATTTAAAAAGTTAAACTTGACAGTGGGCCTAGTTTTTGTACAATTAGACTGTTCGACTTTCTTTAATATTGCAGTGTTGCATGTCTGATATGTTTTAAAAAATTCATGCCCACATTTTAAAACCTAATTGTATTTTCAACTCAGTACCTTGTGACAGAAAGTGTGTCTCCAGCGAATGAAGTTTCTTCTTCATCTCCTTATATTCTGTATTTTTTTCCATCTGCACCTCCAGGAATGTCTCTGTGGAGTAAAAGCCTCCTCTGTTTTCTTCCAGCATCTTCTCAATGTTCTCCATCAATGTGGACTCTTGTGTTTTAGGATTAAAGTAATGATGTCTTCCTCCAAAACTCTGAATGACAGCCTGTGTTTCTTCATTGAGTTCTGCTGTCTGATGCTCTGAATTCTGCATGATGAGGATCATGATGTGTTTGTTGATTCTGGAGCTGAAGATCTTCTGGATCTCCTCCATTTCTGCTCTGTCTTCATTATTGAGTGGAGCGTCAGGAATAATGAGGAGGAAAGCATGAACTCCAGGATGACAGCGAGACACACAGCGGAGAGTCTGACGCATCACTTCCTCCTCTGAGAGCCCAGTGTTGAACAGAGCTGGAAGCTCCAGCACATTGATCAGACGACCATGAAGATCCACGTCTGTCCTCACACTCTCTGATCTTCTGTGTGTGTGTTGCAGGATCAGCTCTGAGATGGAGGATTTCAGTGAGCCGTCGCTCCCACACACCAACACATTCAGCCTCTCACAGTCTGAAACTGCAGAAGAACATTAAGAACCATTCATACAGCACCAGAAACATCAGATATGATCACACTCACCTGTCTGTATGTCCCGTTGCTCCACTGTAAAACACTGTGTGTCTTCAGCAGAACCCAGGAATGGTTCATCACCCACTTACATGAAGACAAATGGTTTAGTTAGCATGATATTATAATAATACTGCATTCATACAGAACTGATCAACAGACGACTATTTATTATGAGATCAACTTTTGTCTTCTTCAGTATGTGCTGTATATCAGGGGTCACCAATTTCATTCCTGGAGGGCCGGTGTCCCAGCAGGGTTTAGCTCCAACATGCCTCCACACACCTTCCTGATTGTTTCACGTATACCTAGTAAGAGCTTGATTAGCTTGTTCAGGTGTGTTTGATTAGGGTTAGAGCTAAAATCTGTAAGACACCAGCCCTCCAGGAACAAGTTTGGTGACCACTGCTGTATATAAATGTTTACAGTCTCTTTAAAAGCACTTATGGGGTGGTTAAAATTATTTGACTTTTGAATTATTGACTGTTGACATTATTTTTCTAGGGTCACTAACAATATTATGTGGCTTTTGATTGGATTTTAAATGTTTTGTTAAAATCCAAAGTAAATTTTGGATTTAAAAGAACATTTCTTGTATAAATGTTCTTGCATTGCCTTTAAAGGTTCAGGACACCCAGGGGAACTTTTTTTTTAATATTAACAGATGTGTGTGTGTTGAGCATCAGTTAAGACAATGTTAGCACCTGTCAGCTTTAATTGTGGGGAAAATTAATAATTTTGAGCTTTTGTCAGCTAATTTCAGCTTCCGGGTTTAAAATTATTTTTCGGGGCGGGATCAAAATCGGCGAAGTAGCGCAGTACTGCAAGTGCAATGATGACGCGTCGGTTTCTCATTATTATTCATAGCAGAGTTTTCTTATCCTATGAGAAGAGCCGGCTGCTTAATTATTCATGAGACCTGCCAGTGTCAAGCCCGAGCTGAGAGACACAGAAACCACGGCACAGTATTTAGCTGTTCATGAAGGCTCATATGCGTTTGTTTCCATGATCCACGGGGTTTGTTGCATGTTTTCCCCCGCGATCCTGTCAGGGCTGATCATACAGCAAAGCTGTGTGTGTGCTGCTAGCATTTTTGTCGGGAGAGCAGTACGAGAATAAGAGAATGGCGGACGCTGTCTTTTATCAGGAGTTCGTTCACATTTAGACACATCGCTGTGCTGCTGTGTTTGCCTAAATCCTCCAGATTACCAGCAGGACTAATGGTTAAATTAGGCAGGTCAGGAGACCTGCTGCACTGAGTCTGCTGAATACGGGGATTGAGGGAGAATCCTCATTTATAGTGTTTACATGAACACACTTATCTTTATAATGATATAAATTGTGGTTATGTGTATATGAAATTACAAATAACAAATGTAGCAGGGCATTAAATCACTGTTCATTTCTTTGCATTTCAACTTTGTAAACTATAAACTCATGCGTCTCCTCACGGTTTGTCTCATTTTGTGAGCTAACTGACAACAACAGTTGTTCGCTCACGTTCTCCCCTGCTGGCTACGCCCACTCCTGCCCGATGCTCGCGGAGCTCCACGCCCATTAATCATGCATCTTTTGAAAAAATTCTGAAGTAGACTTTAACCGAAAGTGGGGGGTGTCATGGCCCTTTAACGTTTACAACTTAAACATGCATAATTTCACTTGCCCTTTGGTTTCTTTTGTATTCATCATACACTGAGAGTGTACTCACATCAGGCTATATAAACCGTGCCTGGGCACGTCTGACTCCCATTCCCTAGTTTGACAAGTGTGAGTGCCCCATGCTGTGCCTGGGCACGGTTCAGTTGGCTCAGGCACAGTATGCTTGAGTGCAAAGTGTGCTTGAGTTTGAAACTGAAGACGCGACGTCACCATTAAGGTACAGTTAATTAATCATACTTACATTTCAATAAAAGCAAACTATCATAGTTTATGAAAGACACAAACCCCCTGCTGCACGACAGCTGCACCTTCAGCAAACCTCCTAATACCTGCAGCATGAGGACTTTATGAACATTTATGAGCATCACAGTTGGCGGATCTGTTCAGCAAAATATTTTACTGTGTGTAACTGCATCCCAAACAACTAAAAAAATACAAAATGATATAACTATGTCTACTGTGCTGAGAGAGCGCTTCTCTTCTGTTAAACTGAACAGTCGAATCATCATTGAGGTAAACGTGCTCCGGCTCGGAAGGTAAAGAGGAAGTGTGAGTGCAGGACATCAGGAGAGAGGGGATGGGGAACAATCAGGCCCCGGCATGATTCAAGGCAACCATGTGTAACCCCACCAGTCCTACACTACCCAACCCGATCTGAGCTGGTATTGAACCGGCAACTTTCCGCATGGGAGTCGGGTGCTCTACCAAGGAGGCTAAAGACCATGTCCTCTAGCGTCTGTCGCTAGAGCACCTTTTGAGGTCAGAGGAACGAGGTTTACCTGCACAGCACACACTAGCTGGCCTCCGTTACACTCACCCCCCTAAACCTCACTCCCATCCGGGTCACAGCACCAATGTAACCCTGGTGGTCCTACGTCACCCAACACGCTCCGACCTGGTATCAAACCAGCGACTTTCCGCATGGGAGTCGGGTGCTCTACCAAGGAGGCTAAAGACCATGTCCTCTAGCGTCTGTCGCTAGAGCACCTTTTGAGGTCAGAGGAACGAGGTTTACCTGCACAGCACACACTAGCTGGCCTCCGTTACACTCACCCCCCTAAACCTCACTCCCATCCGGGTCACAGCACCAATGTAACCCTGGTGGTCCTACGTCACCCAACACGCTCCGACCTGGTATCAAACCAGCGACTTTCCGCATGGGAGTCGGGTGCTCTACCAAGGAGGCTAAAGACCATGCCACACGTGCCTAATGTAAGTACACCTTCAGACTCATCTGAGAATTAAATGATGTCCTTGCCATTGTTGCTAATGCTGTAGTCTGTTGATTAAGCTCAGGGAATGTTTAACATCACAGATAGAAATGAAATTACAGCATGTCCAGTAAGAGTTTTGACAGACTTATTTAGTTTGATTTTAGAGGTTTTTGTTTACTGACAAATGGAAAGACTTACATGAAGGTGGTCTAGTCCTACTGTGTTCTCTCCTGCTTGCAGTACCTGTTTGAAACAGAAGCCTTACAATTCTGCACAGAAGCAATCAGCACTGGTTAAAGCATAAGTGTGAGAAGCTGAGAATATTGGGGGATCAGATTACTGTTTGTTGTTGACTAGTGGAGATTATCACTTTCAAAATGTTTTTAAAATACAATTTACATATTACAATTTTCACTTATTACAAACTGTGATAAGTATAATACATCCTTCAGTATTACACGAATCTCTTTGTCCAAATTAGGGTCTTGGACTGAATTTAGGTATAAATTATAAAGGACTGAAGTGAAGCTGAGGGTGATGAGAGAGACACTTCACATGCAAGATAACCAGAATAATAAAGCTTTCAGAGTGTTTTAATGAATCGTTAATCTAATCTGTGTGTGATTCACCTCTTTCTTTTTCCCGGAACATGATGAAATTGTTTTCTATTTCATCTTTATCTTCAGTTGGTCATCTTTTCTGTCTGTAAAGTGTCCTGTAAAAGATTCATCAGTCCTGAGACTCTGGGAGCTGCACACCTGCTGTGATGTGAGTCAATGAACAAACACACTGATTCAGATTCACTGAGTCAATAAGCAATCACACAAATTCAGCTTCACAGCAGCACTGTTGTTTAAGCTTTACTATGAGAAAACAACTGTCCTGGACTTATTTTATCCTGCTTATTACAAAGATTTTCCACAAAACATAAAAAATTAGACACACAAATATTGTTCTGAGCCATAATAGCATTAGTAACATTTACACTGATGGTCAAGCCGATTCTCAATTGAGGCTGTGTTATTTATGGATTGTTATGTATGGATAATTTATTTGTGTTATTTATGGATTGTTATGTCTGTATAGTGTGCCATTTGGGACGCAGCTATAGTGTTGAGCTTGAGCGCTCTTCACCACGGGCCGGTCTGAATATAGTCTTGCGACCCCCAGACAAGGTTGCAGTGTAAAGAGAAGGACTAAATGTCTGGGGGTCGCAAGACTATATTCAGACCGGCCCGTGGTGAAGAGCGCTCAAGCTCAACACTATAGCTGCGTCCCAAATGGCACACTATACACTATGCACTCATGCACTATGTACTTACGCACTTACACACTCAACAGTATAGAACATGAATTTAGTGTCATCCCAAATAGCACAAAATTTTTTTACTTAGCGGAAATTCAAACTGTTTCTCAGACGACTTTTGACGGTTGCCAAATCAGTGAAATAAACGACCGAATTATCAAATATTAACTGCCGTGAGTAACCGCATTCACCATCGAGAGGCCCTATAATTACTCCCATGGGAGAATTTTGCTTTCACCATCCAAAACAAATAAAGTTGTCCTACATATGCGCCCGATAGCTCCGCCCCTTCCGCTATGTAAGCAAACCTGCGGTCGTTGAGTGCGTGAAGTGTCCATCATTACACACTACATTTAACCGGCTGAATGAGTGCATCATCCGGGTAATTAAAGTGCACTTATTATTTTATATTTATATTTATTTTATATTTATTTATATTATTTTATAACTACAGTGTGAACGCACTACTGACACTATTTATACTACAAAATGGCGTAGAATAGTGCATAAGTATGCAATTTGGGATGCAGCTTATGTATAATTTAGACTTCCATCTATACTCCTAGATTTATCTTTAAACAATTGATATTGTGCATTTATTTCTGCAATTGGCATGGTGAACGTTCTTCTGTAAAATAAAGTGTTAAGTTTTGAGGCATTCTGAATTCTCCTGAAATATTTTTATATCTAGGAGATTATGTGGAATGGCGACGCAGTGGTGCAGTCGGTAATGCTGTCGCCTGACAGCAAGAAGGTTGCTGGTTCGAGCCTCGGCTCAGTAGGCGTTTCTGTGTGGAGTTTGCATGTTCTCCCTGCGTTCGCTTGGGTTTCCTCCAGGTACTCCGGTTTCCCCCACAGTCCAAAGACATGCGGTACAGGTGAATAAATTGTCCGTAGTGTATGAGTGTTTGTGTGGATGTTTCCCAAAGATGGGTTGCTGCTAGAATGGCATATATTAAAGGGACTAAGCTGACAAGAAATGAATGATGTGAAGTCTATTGGTAGCTTGATCTGTGTACATGATATCCAAACTAATTACACAAGACTATAAAGCTGTCGGCCCTTCAGCTCGGAGAGTTTTCAATTTTTAGTAATCACTGATTTAGCAAGTTGTACAGAAATTATCAAATTAAGTATGCTTTTAATACAAAAGAGCAGGAGGCAACCGGACTAATTAGCTTATAGTTAACCCTGCATCCTCTGACTAACTTCAGAATGTCGAGACCATGTCTGTGAGAAACATGCAACACTCTGTGCAGCATTGGGTCCCTAAAGAACATATAAATGAAAAGTACAGGATCAGAGATAAATCAAAACTCTAAACTGATTCATAAACTACAAATGTGACTCATTTCTTGTTAGAAATACAGTCTAAATTAGATGATAAAATCAGATCAAATTTGGAGCTAAAACTAATATAATTGCTTTCTAATGAATAATAGAATTCTTTTTAGAAGTGCTAGAACAGGTGTACATGCATTTAACCTTCGACCATTCATTGGATTTGGTCATCGGGTCAATAGAATGAAATATTACATTATCTTTTAGACAACCAAACAGGTAAAGCAGACCTTCATACTAACAGAAAAAACTTGTGTACATGAGCTGAGACCAGATGTAAGACTTATAGCTCACGTCCATATTGATAAATCCCAATGTTTGTGTTCTAATGACTGTATGCCCACTTTGTGTTGTATGTTATTTTAATAAATGCAAATAAAAACAATCACAAAAACATTACTGAGATCTGCTTCTTCAGACAGTAAAGAATACATAGAGAATTACAGTTTAGGAAATCTGTGCTGAACAACATAAGCTTTGACCTTCATCTGTACATGAAAAATCTCTAACAAATGAAGATTGTTTTTGATGTGATTCTGACCAAGATGAAAGTGAAACTCACAGATTTTGCTGCAGTTCATACAGTTATCACATTTATTAATAGGAGTTTTATTTATCATGTACGTTTTATTTAACAAACAAAGAGAGTATTAGTAAGGAAAAGTGACACTGTACCTGTGTGTCGCAGTTTCTCCGTGTTCAGAGGTTTGTTTATGTTAGTGTGAGATCAGGAAGAGGCTTGCAGGTGGAGTCTTTCACATAAAACTGTAAAAACCTGTTTAGTAACATTCAGTACAGGTACAAGTTTAAGCAACACTTTTGGAGAAAAATTTGACAATTTACCATAAAGATAATTAGCAGCACAGACAGAAATCTGTCTATTCATTTCTATCAGTGAACATATTCTGTGTGGTGTTATCTCTGGAGTATGTATTATGTTTGTTGTCTATTTGACAGGTGTTTTCTCAACAGAATAATCATCATTTTGAGGTCACATTTATCAGGTCACCTGTAGTGTAGCCCTTTTAGCATCACATTTGTCATCCTTTTTCAGAGTAAAACTGAAATGATATGTGTGCCATTGTTTTTTTTCTGTATGCCAGTTTATTTGTTTTCTCAGGATCTAACAAGCCAGGGGAACTTAAGTGGAACTGGACTCTTGATGGATTGGAAGCAACTGTTTCCTGAGTTATTTGCTAATTCACACGTTAATTCTTTTTAAGTATATTCCTTTGTACGCAAGTTCAAGTTCATTTGCTGGCTGCCCAGCATCCTCTATTAACAAACTTCAATTAGT